>NW_028278861.1:0-96890 GCF_059751315.1 Micrasema longulum
GTTGAATAAGAGGAAAGGGATGAAGGGAGGTCCGTGAGTTCAATAGGTATAGGATGACCATTACGATGGAACATCGTGTAATGGGCTATGTTGAAAGGTTTTTTTGTTGAAGAACTTTTTCTCCCACAACATTTGTGTATTTTATTTAACGCTTATTTTGATGAACTCACAAGGTTTTAAAACGCCTCACTTTGGGCGTTTTGTTTATTTATTATTTTATTTTCATTTTATTTTATTTTTTCAGGTAATTCAACAAATATACATACTAGAAAACATACAATTTAAAAGTATTCGTCGATACTATTTTTCATGCATATTTATCTTCAATTAAAGAATTACACAAAATACATTTATATATTAAGATTTAATATATATTTTTTTATACAGGATACAGTGCAATAAAAAATAAGTAGTACGTGTGTACTTATGAAATAAGATTTATTCCTAAGAGATTATTCGCGAAAGCTAAGAGAGGATCATAAAAAATGACAATAGTATTGCATCGGCCGTAAACATTATACTTCCGACACATGCGGGCAACAGGTGTGTGGTATGTATCGTTTCTTGAAAATAAAGGCAGTTTAAATATTTCCCGATGTCAGAGTGTTCTCAACCCCGCATTTATTTGTATTTTATTAAGGAGGTAAGTATCTACTTTATATTAACATAATACAACAGAGATGAAGAACATTTAACAAAAGGTAATATAGAAGTCTAGGCATCTACAGGGCTTATGACCTGTCAATGGCTGGTTTAAGTGGCCACTTTACACACTGTGTAACATTCACCATTCTGCCTATGTTTGAACATCTATATTCCTTCAATTCTTTCATCTGTTGATGTTTGTTAAGTTAAAGTCACAAAATTCAATTTTATTTAAAGCAATTAAAAAGCATTACGAAATGGAAAAAAATATTTATGAAGAAAAAAACATATCAAAATTTAAAATAATGGTCAAGACATATGTGATAAACAATTTATAAATTAAATTTATTTGCAATGTTATTATTAGAACACACATAACAATATGTATGATATGTGTGCCCTACTTTAAGATTTAAATAAATATTTAAAAAAAATAAAAAAAAGAGCTGAAACCTTTATTTATTATATTTTATTATATACTATATACTATATACATAGTATATACTATATACTATATACTATATACTTTATTATAAGTCCTGTAGATGCCTAGACTTCTATATTACATTTTCTTAAATGTTCTTCATCTCTGTTGTAATATGTTAATATAAACAGCTCCCCAGGGAGTTGAATCCAGTCCTTGTCTACAAAAATTTGGACAAACTCAAAATATTGTTTATCTACTTTATAGTTTAATGTTTTATACATAAATTTTAAACCGAAAAAAATATATGCATATACAATACATAAACATATAAAGACGGGCAATTTTTTCCTATCTACCCAAACCGTTCGGTTTGAGAAAATAACAAGTAAATGGACATATTGAATTATGATTTTATACAAAATGAAGTGACTTTAAGCTTTTTTTATATTTGATTTCGGCCGAAACTTGTGCGGAAATCTTGTTTCGGTCGGTCATTCTTGTTTCGCAAATGACTTTTTTACGTATTCTTTTTTTACGGTTTTACTTTAATCCGGTTTTTACACTAATCTAGGAATGTAATACAGACACTTCATAAATATTATAATGCTCCTTGTTCCGCCATAATTATTGCTTAGCTCAGTGCTTTAATTTCGAACGTCTTCCTTGAAATGGAGCTCATAAAATGGCGACCCAAAGCAATAAAACACGCCGGGAAGAATGTAACTTCTATTCCTTCCAGACAATTTATACTGTTATTTTATCGCCATCTTTGTGGTCACTTTTGCTGTCTTTTCTTTCAGCATTGTGACATAAGTCGATATTTTTATTCTTCCTATGGACACTTGCCGTGTTTCTTCTATGCTTAATGAAATCAATTTTCAGATCGCCATTGACTACAATTGATGCGTTTGAAATGGCTCCAAAAGTAAAAGTAAAACATCCTATGTTAAAAATGCTTTTTTTCGTAGGACTTTTTCAATGTACAATACAAAATTCAGTCTAATGTCAGATTTAAAATTTACATTAAAAATGTATTATGTAACTTAGTAGACATTATAATAATAAATATGTACATCTCCCCTCCCCTCCTTATCCTCTGTTCAAGCATTTTTGTCTTTATCCCGCCCAATTTAGAGTAACTTAATGTTCTTAAAATAAATATTTAAAAAATCTTTGATTATTGACTACATGAAAATAACATTTTTATATGTATAAATTGTATGTATTTATTTGATATGTAATATATTTTCTTTACTAACTTTGTATACTATGTGGAAATCTGTTATTAGTTCTGAGTTTATACACTATATCTGTTTGTTTACTAAAAATATTTATGTAGAACTGTAGATTTCCCAAATAAAATAAAATAAAATACCTATCTGACCTTTGTATAAGGGAAAATACATGTCAAAGAAAATCTACTCTTAGGTCAGCATTTGATTCAGGAAGAGGAAAACTTGTCGAAATCCGGCGCTCCCCAAACACTAGATTTGGAGATCGTGCTTTTGCCGCCGCCGGCCCCTCTGCCTGGAACCAATTGCCTTCAAACTTACGATTCATCGACAGTCCCAGTCAGTTCAGATCCCAACTAAAATCCCACTTCTTTAGACTATCGTACCCTCAATTTTAAATCTGGAAATAAAATACACCACTTTAGTTTAGTTAGAATGTAAGTTTAGGTCCACAATTGTAAAGCGCCCTTGAGGTGATTTTTTACAAAGATGGCGTTATATAAATCAGCCAAATATTATAATTATTATTATTGAAGGAAAAACGGCCGCAATTTGCTTTACGAAACCAGACAGAAAACTTTCTAGCTAAAATATCTCAATTCAATATCTTAAATATCACAATTCACAATGGAGTCCTGGTCCCGACCTCGATGTATGGGACTGAAGTATGGACTTGGAAAAACAGTAATGAAAGCAAGCTAAATGCTGTCGAAATGCAATCTCTCAGGCGAATGTGTGGTAAAACTATGTACGATAGATGCACGAATGTAGAGGTCCGTACATTATGTAAGGCTTAGATATGCATTGTCGACAAAATCAAGAAAGGAGCTCTGCGCTGGTTTGGACATGTAGAGCGTATGGACCATCGACAGAACGGCTAAGAATATTTACAAAGCGAATGTTGATAGATGCAGAAGTAGAGGAATACCGAGAAAGACTTGACATGACCAAATCCAACAAATACTTGAAGATGGACATTCCGAAAGTCGGAATAATCGGCGCGCGTTCATGAGAAGATGTATAAATGTAGAGGAAGCGAGATCTGTATGCAAAGATAGAGTGATGTTGCGTTATATCCTCTCTGCCTACCCTTATGGGGAAACGGTGTGATGGTTCGTTTGACGACGCTCGGCCACATGTTGCAAGGCTAGTCAAAACATACTTGGAAACGCTCAAATGGGACGTCCTACCCCACCCGCCGTATCCAGCGAACATTGCTCCTTCCGATTCCCACCTGTTTCGATCGATGACCCATCATGGCCTGACTTAGCCGCACTTCCATTCTTATGAAGATGTTTATGTTATTTTTCGAATATTTTTTATTTCCTTTTTTAATTACAATAAAATAAAAAAGTATCTTCTAATCTTTTACAGAATATTTTCTTTTCTCTTTCTTATATTACACAAAAATATTATACCTGTCTATTTATTATAGGGGCAAAAATTTATAAACATTTCTTGTATACCCACGATCAGGCCATGCCTTTGTGGGATTTTTTGTTTACTGTTAATAAGTATATCATTGCCAGGTAATTTTCCTTTATTTTTTGTATACTCTGTCTTATCTCTTGTGTATATTGTAAAAAAAAAAAAAATTAAAAAGGGTGACAAACCGATTTTTTTTTCAGTAAAACCCATTGAAGTTTTGCCTTTTTTCTACAATATTTTTATATATTTTTTTTATTATCATTAGATGCGTTTTTAACGCACTATCTATCTAATTCTGTAGTATTGTGCCAACCATCAGAAACATAAATATCATGTTAGTCCATTTTGCGTATAAAATATACCCTTAGGTCAGTGAAAATATTTTTTAAAAGGCCACGTATCGGAAATAAAATGATGTTTTATTTGGGATATTTGGCCATGAAAATGTCAATCAAGAAATATCTAATATGGAAATGAATAACACAATAAAGACATTGAACTACATATTATAAATAAACAAAATGTGACATGTCTTCTATGTAATTGTAGGTTGACATTTAAGAAATAAGTAACAAAATACCCAAAATACTTTAAAATATTTAACACGCTTATTAAGTAAGCAATTTCAATTCAATTCATTTATTTAAAAATAGCATATACATTACAAACATACATTCAACACGTACAAATTATAAAAAAGAAAAAATACATTAAAGAGATCATCTCAAAGTAGTAGGAGAATCCTGCTCCGGAAAACCCCTTCGGATACATGATACAGATCAATATCCAGAGCGATGTTGTTCAGCATAGCGGTAGCCCTTCCAACAGGCAGGGTGGTCCTGTATATCGGAATATGAAACAATCTATACTGAGGCTGTCTTAGGTAATTATCAGGAACATACAAACCAATGCTCATCATAATCTCAGGATTATCGACCATACCGCGCAACAATTGATAACAATGTATAGTCAAATACACATTACTTCTAGTCTCTAAACTGTTGTAGCCAAGCTCACCCTGGAGAAATTTGGTCAGAAGAGCCAAGGATAATATGAGATAAACTTTATGACGTTTTGCTCTGAAGTTGCCTACCAAAACGCAAAATGTCAAAAGGGCTGTTGTGTGATTTGGGTAATTTATAATGCAAAATCCACGGTAGTCTTTTTCTTATAGAAGAATATGACCGATCCAAATATCATTTTGCAACGAGATTTCGATGTTTTCGATTTGTGACCATTTTGAATTCAAGTAGCGATCTGTTAACTTATGTATATTTTTAAAAGTATTTTTGATTTCACATTGACTGCACAATTTTATTTCAACAAAATATACTTAAATGTTTTTTTTTAAATAGGACTACGTATTTTTTTAATGTAATGTCGGCCTCGTGGTGTAATGATCAGCGCGTTTGTCTACCATGTAAGAGGTCTCGGGTTCGATTCGCGACACGGTGATATGATATATTTATTTAAAAGGGCGTTTTCACACTAGAATATTTCATAGATCCTGGACTAGTACATGAAGCGTTAGACTGATCATCGTACCTTCATGAAACAAAACAAATTATCATGCAGCGGCCTGTGCACCATTAGGTGCGGAAAGGTAATGATGATGATGATTTTTTTAATATGTAAAAAAAAAAAACATTATCAATGGGTACATGTGGCGCAAATGTAATTCCTCAAAGGATTGAATAAATTCAAAACTGTTTCTTAAAAAAATAAATGTAATAAATCTAGTTACGTTTTAAAGTAGGACTGAGTCCGCTAATTTTCATAAAATTCAAAATCTCGCAACTCGGCGTATCGTGTTACTAGCCTTATTACTACCTACTAGTTAATTTACCATACAGTTATACAATATCAATTTATACCATTTATTATTTAAGAATGTATTTTGAGCATTATCGACAAAATTAAGAAAGGTCTTTTGCGATGGTTCGGTCATGTGGAGCGAATGAATGATGAAAGAACGGCTAAAAAGATTTATGATGCGAATGTGACTGGTTGTAGAAGTCGAGGAAGGCCGAGAAAGACATGGCATGATCAAGTACAACAAATTCTTGAAAGTGGTCATGTGAAAAGTCGGAATAATCGACGTGCGTGCATTAGAAGATGTATGAATGTGAAGGAAGCAAAGGAAGTGTGCCAGGACAGAGTGGTGTGGCGTTCTATCCTCTCTGCCTACCCCTCCGGGGAAATGGCGTGATGGTTAGTTAGTTAATGTATTTTGAGTAAACTTTCCGATTTTTCTCGACCTAAACCCAGTAACCATTTTTTACAATTTTAAATTGAATCCGGGTCATGGTTTTACAATGTTCGGGAAACATATTAAATATTTTGGGGCCCAGAAACCTGAAATTTCTTTGCCCGAATTCAGAGTTTATTGGTCTTAATTTTTAAAATTGTTTTCTTGTACCTTGAGTTTGTTAAAAATCCGTACGATTTTCATAATAATAAATAATGTGTTTTACAAATTCATGAATATTGATTTTAATTTGTGTTATGGATAACTTATAATAGCCATCAGCTAGTCGTAATTATTTCAGAAGTAGTCAACAAATATGGATGGCAGTTTCCAAATATACGGCTTGGCGATTCCTTCACGCCTGGACATTAATATCTATAAAGCGTCCTGTGAATGGCCCGGCCCTACTGGGCCTTTGATTTGGGTCAATTTGCGGACAATCCTACTTACGACACAAGTAGCTATCGGCACAGCTAAGCACCAATGAATCGGGCGATTTACGGCCGGTGTCAATTCCCGAATCAATCGGCCCAACCCGGACTTTATCTTATGAACTAGTTTATGTCAATCCTTAAGTGATAGACAATATTTTATGCTATAATAGACTTCGTAATGGTATGTTTATCAAAGAACTAAATATCTTTCTACCTACCCTAACCAAAATATATTTAAACCCCACAAACTCTCGTGATTTTATAACTGTGCTTCTGTTAAAACTGTTTAAAAAGTGTTCATTTGTGAAGATCAAGTGCCGAAATTTAACTATTTATTATAAAACAATTTCTGTATGATGGCCTAGTAGTACCAAAATTTAAAAATAAATATGGACAACGTACGTTGGATTATATTGTTCCAAAAGTATTTAATTTGTTGCCACTTGACATGAAAACATGTCATAGTAAAAATAAAATTAAGTTTCTATTACGTAAGTGGTTAGTAGATAAAACGTTCCTATATTGATTTATTATTTATGTAGTATTTATGTAATACATTTTTTAATATTCTTTACTTATTATTATTTTTTTTACATATATACATTTTTTGAAAAAAAAAAAAATTTATCCCTCATTAATTACATTTTTGTTATTTTCTTGGGTTAACCTTTTCTTTTCTTTTATTACTTTCTTACTTTCTTATTTCATTTACAAATGTAAAATGTTAGATCTTAATTTTAATATGTACTTTTAATTTTCTTACTATTTTTTTATATTTTTTTTCTGTAGATATGAATTGAAATTCTAGATTTACTTTACTTTGCTTAATTTATTTTTTTATCTTGTTTTGATTACATTTATGAGCACACACTATTTATATATGTGTCTATTATTTTTTTTTTTTCTTATATTTAAAATATATTTAAGTAAATTACTATTCTTTAATTTTAATTGTATTATTTTACTCTATTTTCTTACTTAAAAAAAAAAAAAATCTTTAAACTATTTTTATGTTTATTATTTTATACGTATACAGTATTATGTCTGTACTCTTCTTATTTGATTATTAATTAAAACTAATGTCTGATCACCCGATGACAAACTATTATTGAATAGTTTATCGGGACAAAATATATCTTAATACTTTGTTTTCTTTATAATGTATTAATATTGTAATAATATGTATATTTTATTGAATAAAGACTCTATAAAAAAAAATATATATATATATAGTGCTACCTATCTATGTTCATTTAAAAATACAAATGATACCTTTTTTCCTGTATCACGTAGAATTACTCGAATATCAAAAGTAATACACAGGTTTATCTGACATCTTAATCAAAGTAAAAAAATTATAATAATCAGAAATTTTAGGCGGGAAACATGCGTATAGTAATAACAAACAAAATTAAAAAGAAGCGGATATATTCCTTGGTACCTACACTCTACACTATGTACACAGATGCGTTTCTACTATCATCTCGCAGGGAACAGCCAAATGTGAACCAAGTGTTTTTACAATTATTTACTAGGAAAAAGACAATAGATCCTGTTTACTGCATACGAAAATAAAAAAGGGACGAGTCTGAGTCTGGGTATCATCTATTGTCTTGTTAACCTTAATAATAAGTTAAGGAATGCTATCTTTGCTTACTTTTTTTATATTTTACTTTTTGCGCTGTTACATGTTCACTTAATTGCCATACTTACTAGTTCTTTGCTCAATGTATTATTATTGCGTTTCTTAAAATTATTTTTTATTATAAACTTTTTAAAATCATTCTTATGTTGTTGAAATTCCATTTATCGATGCGTTTTGAAGCTGCAAGACTTTTTGTGATGTTAGCTATCATATTATTTTTATCATATTATGTAAATGTTATCAACTATCAAATATCTAAATTAAGTAAATGGTGTCTAGAATTTCAACCGTCCATGCGCTCAGTAGCTGCAAGACTTGTTGTTATCTAAATTCTAATGTTATAAATTTGCTTTTTATTTCGTTTTTTTAAATATCACTTAAACTGTAAACATCACTGTCAAATAAAAAAATTCAAAATAAAAATGTAAATAGGGGCTAGATTTCTTATTGACCATGCGCTCTGTAGCTGCAAGACGTTCTGTTATCTAGCTCATATATATCATAATTGGAGACGAGGAACTAGAATCCCAACCGTCCATGCGCTCTGTAGCTGCAAGACGTGTTTGGATATTTATTTATTGTACAGCGCCCTTGAGGTGATTTTCACAAAAATGGCGCTATATAAATTATCCAAACATTATTATTATTATTATTACCCCTCGAATCGACTTAATTATTTTTATTTACTTTCTATTATTAACATGGTCCAATACAATCACTATTGTACACCAGGGGCAAATCATCCATATAATCGATTATGCGCAGCTTACCATTACATTTAACCATCAATAGTAATGTTTTATACTTGTTTAAAGTGTGGAAAAATAAATAAAATAATTTATATTTTGTAGGCACACAAGAGAAATTGACCAAGTGACAAAATCAAATGTTCAGGGAAGCCACTTAAGTGTTTTTCTAGAGTTCAATTCAATAGAAATAAACGTATTTGTTTATAAATTACTTAAATCAAAACTATTACTCAATGGGAAAAGAGGAAAAAGGAAAGGAGGAGAGATTAAGGAAGAGAAAGGAGATGTTTCTTCAGACGTGATTTAAACAGAGATAATGTCTACAGGTCATAAGCCCTGTAGATGCTTAGACTTCTATATTACATTCTCTTAAATGTTCTTCATCTCTGTTGTCATATGTTATTATATGAAATCTGTTAGTATGGTAAAATTTATTTGGATAAGATACGCTTTTATATTTACTGTTTATATTCACATATTATAAATTATTTTCATTTCTTCTCAGAAGGTTTTAATATTTATACAATTTAATGTCAAATAATTAATACCTTTTATATTAGGCGAATGTCGAATGTCAGGTTTTGTGCGCAATTTCACATGAGCATGTTTTGTAGGCTGGTTTTATTTCCAGCTTTATCTGACTTACTGGTCGGTAGATGAAGAAGCTCGGGCGGGGGGTGCTTCGCCCCCGAATTTCTCTATCTTTTTCAGAAATAATATTGATTTCCTATTTATTTGGCTTGTTTACTTTGAAATAAACATTAAAATAATTTGCAAATTGATTCTCCGTTTATGTAAATACATTCTTAGTAAAAGAGAATTATATGATACACAGATATCGTTGGTTTTAGATGTGTTTATTCGAAAGATCCCTCTGTATATTTTACGTTTTTGGCAGAAAAAACAACCCGTTAAAAAATACAATTTTCCCTTTGTTTCGTCTACACCCTTACCGTGTATCAGGCAATTACCCTTTGAATCAATCACCGGGTTTCACAACCCCTTCAAGTCGCCAGCGACAAATTCGCCGGATTTGCGATTTAAAATTTACCATGTCTAGATTACGTAATACTAAATGTGTTTTGGATATTTTACCCCCACTAATTTGCTGCCTAATTAATTAAAAAAATTAACAATGTTTTGAGCGTGATCAAATGTTTGTAGACATGCTAGATTTCCTCCCTAAGAGTTATTAACATCTAAATATATTGCATTAGATAGGGAAAACATTTTTAATAAGGAAATATGTAAGTCTACGCATTTATAGCGCTTGTTTATTTATTTATGCTTTATTAAGTTAGTTCATGATACTTAGGAACTAATATAAACTTAAAATAACATTACAATTTTTTATAAAAATTTCTGAAGAACATATTTTTTCGGATGAATTTTTAATATTTCGACCCTTTCAATTTTTTTTATTTCTTATGTTTTTATATATATTTATTCCCATCTGGCAACATTACGAGGTGAAAGTGGGGGGATTTTCGGACACAGTTCGATGTATTCAAATATGATTCTACGCGCTTTCTGGACTACTTTTAATTCTATGCTTCTCACAAACGGATATGGCGTGATGACAAATGTTAATGATGCATAAATTGCAATAGATATTTGATAGTTCTAGAGATATATTTACCCCTAACAATTCACTTTTGGCGCTGAGATAACTAAACCCTTTCTCACCCAGCGTCTTGCTTCACAAAGGCAACTAATCTCCCTCAAACTTTCTCTCAAACTTTCGATTTTCCCCTACAAAAGTGAAAATTAATTTGCACCATCTTCACACGCCCTTTCTCGCTCGTCTGAAGCTGGCTAAAGGGGTTAATTATGTTCTTTGGGCCTTTGTACGACGAGGTCTTCTACCTTATTGGTAAATGCGTTTTCCAGGTAAACGAGTTTAATGAAGGAATATGGAAGATAGCAGTTTCTATTCGGAATCGAAAGAGTTTTCGATGTTTTTGCTTCCTTTAAATACATTTTCCCCACAATCACAGATACGTTTGTGTGATTGAAATATTATTTTTCTGTTCGTTCTATTAAAAATCCTCAGTGGAATATTTGACGCTCCTGAATTATTGAGCTCTGTAAAATTAAATATCCCAACAAGAATCCTAATTGAAAATTAATCTTTTTATACTGAAAACAAAAAAATATTTATGGTTTCATCTCACCTTTGCTTAGAATTCTTAGGTCTGCCAACAAATATCCCAGAATTGATTTATTTGATAACAATTAAAAACCCCAAGACAAAAAGTTGTTTACTATATCTTTTGACAAAAATGAGTTTATAAACCATCTCAACTAACTGATAATTTAAAAAAAACGGATACTGGATCAGGAGGTCCGAGGTTCAAACCTGTCTACAACAGCTTGTTTCCTATTTTCGAACACGACAATTAACTTTTTAAAGAAAAGGTTTCAAAATTTGTCTACAAAAACGTAGAACTGATACTGACTCCATGTATATGTTCGGCATACTAAATGCCATCTTTTCTGGGACAGATACAATTATATATTCCGACAGGTTTCAAAATTTGTCTACAAAAACGTAGAACTAATATTAACTCTATGTATATGTTCGGCATATCCATGTGCCATCTTTACTGGGACATATACAATTATATATTCCGACTCGTAGGGTGAGAAACAATTAAGTAAGGTTAATCTATCAGCATAGAACAAACTATGGCCTTAATTCTCCAATGACCCGTCTTTGTCGTATTTTTAACTCAAGACAAGTTCTGGACTTTTTTGGTTTAAGTTTGCGATTTAAAAGAGCACTAAATAAATAGTCCAGATCTTGTCTTGATGTCCTTTGTGTTTGTCACTGCTTTTTTTTCATATTTTTTAATGTTTTTAACCATTCCTATATTCCATTATTTATCCTCATGAATTGTATAAATTGATAATATCCGTAAATAAATAAATTAATAAATAAAATTGAAACATTTGGATAAATTACAATAATGCAAATATTTTTTGTGTAATAAATAAATAATAAAAAAATTAGACGCCGTGGCGCAGTTGGTTAGGCAGCCAACTATTAAACTGGTGTCGCGGGTTCGATTCCCGCCAGTTGCAAGGAAATATCCAGTAAAGATTATAAACTAAATTGGTCTGGGTGTTGTAGTGTATTTTCATAACCTCCTTCCATATCCCCATTTTCCCAGCTACTGACACGCCTCCTAAATACAGGCTTAGCGGGTTTTTCTTTGAAAATAAAAAAACGTAAACCATTTTATGAGAGCATGAGAACCCTGCCTGGGAAACTCTCGTTTTTATTAAATGCCTCCACTCGTTTGCGAGTGATTTTTGTAAAAAAAACTATTACCAGCGTAAAAAATACAGCTAATGTTCAACGAAATATTGTTCAACATAGAGGTAGCTCTACCAATAAGCAGAGCCATCAGCAAGTTGGTCCCGTGTATGTAAAACAGTTTATGTTGATGCTGTCTAATTACTAAACCAGAGCAAACCATTTACTACATTTCCATTTTTTATACTTGCAACTCATAAAAGGCTATAAATATTCCGATCCTACTAACATCCTTCCAAATTCAAAATTTCGTTGTCCTACCGTCCTGTGAACAAGAAACATTGTGTAAAATGTTTCTCTGATAAGTCTTTATCATATACCTGCATCTGCATACTTCTGAGTAAGTGAAACTTGTTTTCTATTTACTGCCTACAACAAACATCTCATCAACATCACGATACTTATTTTTGTGCAACTGTGAATTGTGGAGTGCTTCATAAAAAAAACATAAATAGAAGAATTTAAAAGTTAGTAAATATTTATATACAGCCCACAACATTCCTTCTGTTATCAGTTTACAAAGCCTGAAATGTAGTGAACTGACCAAACAATTTCCTTTTAGCAAATGGTCCGAATGAGACATTACATCTTTCAAATAAAAGAGTAATTGAATACCATGATTTGGTTTAATGTTTTATGGAGTAGAAACGTGTCAAATAACCGAAGTAATGCATTGCCCTTTTTAACTTTATCAAACTGACTGACATATAAAAAGTAACATAGTTAATTCTATAAAAAAAATCTCCACTTAGAAGGATATTCGGGATGCAGTGTCAATCAGTCACAACCCCAACAAATGAGATGGATGAATGGATGCCATCAACCTTATCGTCGTTGTTGATGGAATTGCCGTGGTCTGACTGATCACTTATGAGCGGCACTAACACGAGGGCAGGCCCCAATCTGGAGCTTAACACTGGTGGTTGGTGGAAACAAAGTTTATGATGCGGCACACGTTCAACAAAATAAACGCGTGATTTACGACACGAGGTCTTAATGTGTCGGGTGATCAAAAGATACTGGTGGGAAGTGAACAGTCGTTGTGAGTACAAAGGATGTAGAAGTTGTCACAATACTTGACCCATGCATACCCACATAATTTGCAACCACCACTGAAAAACGTTGAGCATGCATGTAAATTTCCTTAATTTTACTTTGCCTATGTAAGGTTGGTAGCGTAAATTATGTCAGTTTTATTTTTTCAACGCTGATAAAAACACCGAATATAATTCTACGTATAATCAGTGCAGTGGGAGTGTTTACGATTGCATTTTCACAAACTGCCCTGTAAAGTATTTTGATTAAAATTTATGACAGCATATTTTCCTCCTCGGACTTTGGGCGGTAAGATTTATCATTTTAATAACGCAAAAACTTCACTGCAGACCCTTTCCGATTCATGCGCTCCTGATTTTGACAAAGCATAGGGTGGTTCTTTTTTGCTGGATTTTTTCACCCTCGTTCGTTCATCTTTCACATTTTCTTGAATCTTATACCTTCTTTTCGTAATTCTATGAGCGGACGTCATAATAAATGATGTTTACATTCAAAATACTTCCTTCTTCCCCCTCAGTACACGTTAATATATAAAGTGGACCTAAACAAAAGATATTGAAATATTTCCTGGTTTGCTAACGACTTAAAATAACGGATCTAACGAATAAATACTTTTGTTTAAGGTTTTTTAAATTCAAACAATTTTACGCTGGTAAAGGTAGAAATTCTGTTCTTAAATCATATGCCCAGAACTCTTAGGTCTACCAACAAACAAACCATTCTTGATTTCTTTGATTACAAGTTCTTTCAAACGATCACTGAATCAAATTCAATTATTAACACCTCTCTCTCGCTTCCACTCCCACCAAGTCTACTATATACCATTGTGTCTTTCTATGCCCCTTTATAATAATTTTCTATCATATATGATTTTCGGGAACAAACAGGATTTGAAAATTAATATTTCTCTAGGAACTGGCTATATTGAAAAGACCAATGTTACTAAATACTTAGGACTATATGTTGACTCTCAACTTTCATGGAAATACCAATATGAACATGTTAAATCAAAAATAGTACCCGTAACTGGCGTTTTGCATAGACTTCGTGGTCTGCTTCCTCACTCTGTTTTGTTTGCCGTCTATTACGCTATGATACATTCTCACCTATCCTATTTATGCTGTATTTGGGGTATCGCTAACAAAAACCAGATCTCTGAGATTCAAGTTCTTCAAAACCGAGCTCTGAGAAGCATTCTTGGTTTGAAATGGGATTCCCATGTCAAGGATATTTATCGTAACACAAAAATACTTCCTTTCAAGGTAATGGCACTGTATGACATCACTAACACTATTTCAAACATCATAAACTTTTCTGCTCACACAAATTTAAAACTTACATTTAATCATGAAATTCACAACTATAATACACGACATGCAAAAAATCTTCACATTTCTAAATTTTGTTCCACGAAGTTCGGCAAAAGGTCTCTGGAATACATTGGTCGTATACAATTTAATAAACTGCCTGATGACCTTAAAAATGAAATGTCGAGTGGTAAATCTCAAAGACCAGAAATGAAGACCTATTTCTTGAATCTTTTTGAAAGTGATAGTTTTTAGCTCAGTTTCTGTGAATAGTCTATGTATTGTGTTTTAGGTTTAAATGTTTTTCTTTTCTTTTTTTAAAATTAAGTTCACAGAATGTTTAAATGTTTTTATTTTCTTTTTTAATATTAATTTCACAGAATGTTTAAATGTTTTTCTTTTCTTTTTTAATATTAAGTTCACAGATTGTTTGAATGTTTTTATTTTCTTCTTTAATATTAAGTTCACAGATTGTTTAAATGTTTTCTTTCCTTTTTTAATATTAAGTTCATAGATTGTTAAAATTTGTTAAAATTTTTATTGTTTATATGTATACTATGTATTGTTACAAGAAATGTACTATTTTTTTATGTACCGTCCCAAATGAGTTTTCTCGTACAACTCCTGGGAATATAATATCATGATATTCATGTCTTATATGTTTTATTAAAAAATAAAAAAAAAAAAAATAAAAAATATGTCCTTAAAAATGCCCATTGAGCGTATATATAAATAAATAAACAAATTTGTACTGCTATTCCAGAATATTGTGCCTCGATCTTCCCAACCATGTAATTCTCCGACATTGTACAAGATTGCATAAATATTTTCAATTTTATTATTGATTATAAATTAATTTAAAATGTATAAATGCGTTGTATGATTCCGAACCCTTCTACAATTGGAAATAGAAAGAAAATGTTTAAATGTAATTTTCCAAAAAAAAACTCTAAACTTGTCTTAGTAATTTATTTCAATCAATTTTTTTTTTAATATTGGTTATTCGACGGCCGATATTAACATATTTAGCTTAAAACATACTGTATAAATCAAATATTAAAAAACAATATTTTGAATTTGTCTTGATTTTTGTAGACAAGGACTGGATTCAACTCCCTGGGGAGCTGTTAATATTAACATATTTCAACAGAAATAAAGAACATTTTAGATAAGATAATACAGAAGTCTAGGCATTTATAGGGCTTACGACCTGTCATTGGCTGGTTTAGGTGGCCATTTTACACACTGTAACATTCACCATTCTGCTCATATTTGAACATCTATATTCCTTCAATTTTTTCATCTGTTGATGTTTGCTCTGTTGATGTTGAAATTTTCATGCGTTGCCTAGTATGTAGGTGAAATAATTTAGTAAAATGAATCTCACCCGCATAAATAAAGGTTTCAGCTCTTTAACTTCACAAAGCCTTGAAATATATTTTTTGTGATGTACATAAACGTATTAAATAAATCTATTCAAATTGAAATAATGATGATGATGTTAAATAAAATTCTCTAAATAAGTTTCATATTAAATAAAATGGTATCATTTGATGCCTGTGTTTAAATATACATTTTCAGTAACATTTGAGAATATTAAATTATTCGAAACAGTAAAAAAACAGTGGTTCTTTGACGCTTAAAATTATTATTTCGAGTTGAAATGTCTCCATTACGTAAAATTTGAAGTTCTTAAAATTCATGGCAGTTTCCAAAGAACAAGTGGTATAATTCGTTTCGCTTATCTGTCTTTATTTAATTAAGTTTACTTTGTTTCTATCCGAGGCGGAAAATATTTGACGAACTAATTCTCTTCATTAACAAGCTGAAGGGAAAAATATTACGTGATCTTCTTAAGGTCATTGGTTTGACCCTCAATTTAAAAGCTGATTTATTCAAATTAGGATTTAACCTCGTCTTTTTTGACGCTGTTTATTTAATATCACCCAGTACACGTTGAATGGGTGTGGAAAATGTAAGATAGAAGAAAAGGCATACAGAAAAAGTAGCGGTCTTATGATGTAACGAATTCGTTTCGTAAGTTCATTCGTATCGTATGAGAGGGAGCGATAGCGAAATAGGTTTTTGATTGCGTTAGAATGAGATGAATATATGACGAACGAACGAACGAACTTACGAAACGAAATTGTGGCAAAATCCAATTTTAAAAATATATTTCGATATTTATTTATTATATTTGACAATTATTCCTTACAAAACGTATTTTTTTGCACCACAACAGGCCAAGATGCCCAATAACAGTGGTGAGTTGCATCACAGAACACCCAGGCTTGAGAAAAAATCACAATTTATTTTTGTGTTCTCACCGGGAATCGAACCCGGAACCTTTCGTGTGTGTCATGTTTTAATTTCATTGCAGTATATACTTAACTTGCTATATTATTTCAATTTAATAAACATATTATTTATTTTTCTATATTATTTCCATAAAGCCTACAAGGCGATTAAATAAATAAATAAATACCTTTATGTAAATATTTTTCTGTCCCAAAATGAGTTTGTTGTAACTCCTAGGAGTACAGAAAAATTGTTTGATTTAAAATAAAAGTCGGCTTCGTGGTGTAATGGTCAGCGCGTTTGCCTACCATGCAAGAGGTCTCGGGTTCGATTCCTGACAAGATTGGTATGAAATATTTATTTGAAAAGGTGTTTTCACACATTTGAAGTTGAATTTAATCCTATAATAGAAAAATAAAATAAAAATACAAATTCAAAACCAACATGCTAATTTGGCGGGTACGTTTCGAAACAGGTAGACATAAAAAAGTCGGTAAGTGGTTACATACATATATTTACTTAAATGTTGGACCACAAATGTAATGCTTTAAATATTATTAATATTAATTTTGACGTTTAAAAAACGTTAAGAGAGTTTTTAATGCTAGACAAAAAACATTGGATAACGATCAAAAATACTTCTCTGATATTGTTCCGTGTCAAACATTTTAAACATAAATATTTAAACGTTCATTTAGTAAATTAAACACCATGAAGCATTTAGAAAGTATGTATGTTTTTTAGTTTATACAATATTAATTTTAAAAATTACCATCTTTGGCGTTTTTTAACTCCTGGATTGTATTCGGAGATTTTTCGGATTATTTTCCCCATTGTGGCGATGATGATTCATATATGAGTCGTCTATTTCCAAACCCCGCTATCTCCTTACCGGACCCCTAAATAATTTTATAAATGAAAATTGCAATTTTGTTATTATATTTGTTGCTTTACTATGAGAAAGCCCCTTTTCTCGTGCATTCGCTCTTCATTTGAATATACCGTAGCATACAAAAAAAAAAAAATTTTAGAATTTTCACCAAGTCTTATATCTCAAAGTTTTTATACAAATTTGATTATTGTGTGTTGGCGAGGTTAGTCGATGAACATCTGCTACAGTTAATGTTGACAAAATCAAAAGACTTCCATACTGACAACACTTCGCTAATCCTTTGTCTATGTAAAGCAAACGAAACTTAAAATCTAATGTGTACTAAATTAACAGCGTAACTATTGGTTTGTGACTATGTATAAGCTCCCCTGGGTCTTAATATTAATACAAAAAAGACTCAGATTATTTGCAACAAATCCTGTTCGGACCCTGATCAGCCTCTATAATAATGGAAAAAGGATTGAGAAAGTTAACAGCTTTAAATACTTGGGAGTTCACATAACTGATGATGAAAGCATGCACAAAAAGCTTGCAACCCGCCTGGGAATTGCTGGAGCAACTTTTAACATGATGCTTGTTGTCTGGGACTCTAGTCTGTGCTCGGTCGACACGAAATGCCGATTATTCAACTCTTGTATAATGCCAGTACTCCTATATGGGTACGAATCTTGGCACCTTACCTAAGCTCAAAACACCAAACTTCTACATTTTGAGAAGAATATTAGCTATAAGGTGGTTGGATTTTATAACTAACATTGAAGTCCGAGAACGGACGCGGCAGTCTCCTATTACGAGCGTCTTGAGGATGCGGCGGCGGACCTGGATTGGACACGTGCTGCGCATGCCTCATGAGAACCTAAACCCAAGTTGCTCTTCTTTTAACCTGCGGGCTCACGCCGTCCTGGAAGGCCGTCGATGACGATCTTTCCACTTTATTTGGCGGAACTAAGGGGCGCTGGATAGACGTGGGAAGAGCCGAAAATGCTGGCTGGCGATAGAGTCTCCTGGAGGCAACTGGTGATGTCCACATGCTCCACTTAGGAGCGGATGTGGAAAAGAAGAAGAAGAAAAGCTTCAGTCTTGATTTGCCCATAAACATAAATGCTGGCTTGGCCAATTTCCTTGTATGCTCAAGATATATCATTTCGCACGTAATGGTGCATAAGGCACTGCATTGGTATATCAACGGCAACGTATCACGAAAAAAAAAGTTGTAGCTGTGGGTAAGATTAGTTACGCTTCAAATGCCAGTCCTGAGACTATGTAGAATTGATTTGTAAAAACACCTTTTTAAACAAATATTTTATCTAAACAAAAAACGTGAAACACTACAAATTATTGAATGCGTTTTCCACTTATGCATAAGCGCATTTTTGCAAGCCTTAAAAAGCTAATGGAATATTTTTATTAAGCTTGTTCAAAAGCGTTCATTCGTTCGCTCGCAATAGTAGCTTTTCCAACAAAGTGCATCAGATATAACGGCTTTCGGAGTTGCATTGTGGTGCAACAAACAGTGGCGGGTTGCATTATGGGATGTGTGGGGATGCATGTATGCTTAGTTTGCAACACGAGTGAAACTTTTTATGAAAAGGCAAGGGCGTCATTTACCAACTCCTCGGCACACTATTGTTTTAGCCGGGACAATCGGATGGATTTGTATTTCGCGTGTTCAAATAAAACTCTCCTATTTTTCTCCTTTAGTGCCTAATGCCGAATGCTGTATAAATCTCCGCTACTCGGTTTTTAACTGTTTTTATTTTATATAAACTGCTTACCTTATTAGCTTAGTACGAAAAGCACAATAGACCCGTTTTTCTTTTGTTACCTACATTATAAAACTGAAAATATATTTGTCGGGATGTTAACCGCATGTTAGATTTGTAGAAGCCACACAGAAATCGATTCTCAGAGCCAGCACCTTTTATCGTATTAAGTTCATGCAGAAACGAAATCACACATTTTCTTTATTGTTTATTTATTATATTTGCGGCCTAAGCAAATAACAAAAGTTATATGAAGAAACATACGTTCAAGAAACTGAATAAAAAGACCATAAAACTATGCAGTAAAGACAAACAAGTGCAACAAAATAATGGTATTTATTTTATTTATTTATTTATTAATTGCATTATTCATACATTTGTTAAGGACAGAGACACAGTTTATAGCGACACAATCAAGAACGACTTGAGTCTGTGAACTTGCTCCGACTTGCCAGAAAATCCGTGTTTAGTCGGGGCACTTGTAATGCATTCATAACCATACATTCACACACATATATACATATATATTCGCACATACATATTTATATTATATTTTATACATACATATACATATATATTAAGTTTATACACATCATTGATACTTTATACATTATTACATTTATAAATACATATTAATACTATATATTAATAAACACGATCAACATATAAGACTTTGAGCTAACCATTGCCAATAATTCCATGTTGAATGAGGAAAACATTTAATTGACTATTAACAAATTGCTGATATGAGCGAATGTAAAATCGCTGAGAAACACGGAATCAGTACTCGAATTCGAAATCTCATCAGGAAGTAAATTGAACACTGGACAATATATAAGTGATAACATCCTCGGTAACAACATATTATTACAATTTGTTCATTCAGTGAGTTCCACTATGTAGTCCAGTTCAGTGTACAGTGAGTCAAGTATAAAGTTTACGCTGTTACTCTGTTTAGACATGAAATAAACACGCATCAAAGCATATCATTGTTTTCTTCCGTCACCTCCAACTGAGTATGAACTGTGATGATTTCCATAAGCATCAAATTCTACAGATTTATCTCGATTTAATATAATTAACTTGCAGTTTTTTTATAATTAAATGATGCTCAATTAGGATAACTTTATCGTGATATGTTTTCACTGAATTGACGAAAGCCAATGATAGGTTTCCAATCAAGAGCTTTAGATATTAAACGTCACATGTTACTTCGGAGGCTGTCGGCGTGATCTGGTTTTTATCTTTGATTAGTTAACATTTTAAATTGAGGCCAAATCATCGTTGTGTTTGTAAGTAAAGACAAACTTGAAGAATTAATCATCCCCATTTTGAAATTCGCGTTATCCCTTAACCGAGTTCGTATCTCTATCCTGAAGTTTTTTAGCAAGGTCTTTAGTTTTTCATTTTTCCCCTTCGCGACGCCGACGCCCCCCTTTGAGCTATTTGACTATCCAGTCCACGCAATACTCCACCCCCGGGACCAGCAAGCCTTCTGTCAACGTCACCGCGGATGTGCAAACTAACCACCCCTTCGTAGCTTCTGTGCTCCGGGCAACTTTTTCCACAAAACTGGGGACTTAAGTATTGATGTGTGTACAAAAAGATTTTATCGCTGGGCGCCATTATGTTCTTTTAATAGAATTCCCTTTTGTGCTTAAATATTTTCGATTCCAGACAAAAGAAACTATAGCGGGAATAACATATATGAAAAACAGGATTAATTTCATTCCTGACAATTCTGGATCGTAAATCTCGCAATTTTTTTCTCTCATCCGAAAATTCTTCTTCCTTTACAGTTTAACTTTCCGAACGAAACGCAGAAGCATTTGAATGTAGTTATGCAGAAAGCAGCCAGTCCACAATTTAGAAAAAAAAATGATGTTATCGAGTGAAGTAATTTTAAACGAAAATATAAAACTAATTATTCATTATTAAAACTGTCTATTATAGGAGGAAAAATTCATGAACATTTCTTGTATACCCACAAACAGGCCATGCCTTTGTTGGACTTTTCTTTTGCTATTTTTACTGTTATTATGTATTTCATTTCTATGTAAGTATCCTTTATTTGTAATACTCTCAACCTCTTATGTATACTGTAAAAAAAAAAAACAAAAAGATGGCACTTTTATTTGATTTATTTTCAAGAATTAACGGTACAAGTACCTTTTACATTACATACATACATAAGTATTTACAGTGGAGTATATACAGTAAGAACTTTTTAATGCTTACTTAGAAAGAACATAATTAAAATATTGATTCCACTTTTATAATTTTTTATTGAAAAATGCCATTTTTACGTTTATTTCAAATAGAAGTTTTACAAAACTTCTTTTGCGGACACTTTACACTATATTGATTATAAACAAATACCATAACGACATGCATAATTTGAGTCCTTTTCGCGAAATGGTGTACAAAACAAAAAAAATTGTTTTGTAGACCATTTTGTAAAAAGGACCTAAATCATATTTTTATGGTATTTTTTTACAATCAATTTAGTGTATAGTTTCCGCAAACCAAGTTTTGCAAAATTTCCACTAAAAATAAGCGTAAAAATTGCAATTTTCAAAAATTATTATAAACGCTTCATCTATGATGTCTCCGCTTTTTGTATTTGTCACAGCTGTTGTTTTTTTTATATTGTTTTTAAGATTCATCTTTTGGATATCTGGATGTCATTGACCTAAAGACTATAAGCGTTTCCGTGAACTTTTTCCAGTGTGAAAAACAATTTTCAATTAATAAAAATTGGTTTTACAAATTCGGATAAATACTTTCTTGAAACAGTACAGAAGTACTTATCTACTTCTGCATGTTTTCCTAGTCGTTTACTATCTAAGTAGCAACGTCCTGCTAGATAAAATATATCCTCCCCCATAACCCTAAAACTGTTATGAAAAATCGGCTGAATTTCATATAAATATCTCCATTTATCCCCCCATCTAGGGAAAGCCTCGCCCGCATTACATAAGTGTTACCATTACTCACGATTTGGTAACTGTTTATCCATTTCAGTACCATGTTCTCCTGGGCCTCGATTACAATGGGAAGGTCAACATTTATCTTCAATTTTATCTACAAAGAAAAATTAAGTTTTTTGTATGAAAAGCAGAATACGCGTACATTTTTTTCTTTCACAATATTTTAAGTTTGTCAAAATTTTCGTAGATAAGGACTGGATTCCACTCCCTGGGGAGCTGTTAATACTGTAGTTTATTTCACCCAGTAAGTAGTTGAAATAATTCAATTAGATTAATCTCACCCGCATAAATGAAGGTTTCAGCTCATTAACTTCACAAACATCAACAGATGAAAGAATTTTAGGAAAATAGATGTTCAAATATGGGCAGAATGGTGAATGTTACACAGTGTGTAAAGCGGCCACTTAAACCAGTGGATGCCTAGACTTATATATTACGTTCTCTAAAATGTTCTTCATCTCTGTTGTAATATGTAAATAAATATGTTTGATTATAGGTTACCGATGAAGATACTTAAAATGTTCAAAATATAATGCAAAATTAAACTAGTTCCCTAATTAAACTCAAACAACTATATTATATTTTGTAACTCAAGTATAACTTATGCTATAATAGAATGGGAAGGCACTTATAAATCGATACTTAAACCTCTCGAATCTGCTCAAAAATCTGTTATTAAAATAATTTTTAAAAAGACCTTCAGATAGCCCAGCGTCAAGTTGTTCGAGGAATTCGATATATTAGAAATAAGGCAATTATGTATATCTAGAATAATTATGTTTGTGAAAGCAAATTATTCTACCTAATCCCAAAAGGAACACTCCCACACTACCAGAAGTCAAACTAAAGGATGGGTCATGGGGTCTACTACAAACTCTGAATTCGGGCAAGGAAATTTCAGGTTTCTGGGCCCCAAAATATTCAATATGTTACCCGAACATTACAAAACCATGACCAGAATTCAATTAAATAAATTTGTAATGAAATGGTTACTGGATTTAGGTAGAGAAAAATCAGAAAACTTACTAAAAAACATTCTAAAATTATAAATGGTATTTATATTGTAAAACTTTATAATAAATCAACTAGTAGGTAGTCATGTGATCGTTTATTTTTGCATAAAAATGTCTGCCTTAAAACAGGTTGTACGTAGTTAGGCAGACTATACATATTATAAATTAAATTTCTCTTTTGAAATTTTGTATTACTACTAAAATCGCTTTGATGAAATTTTATCGACTTCTCTTGGTTTAAAATCTTCTCCTTATATTGCTTTTTCAAATTTTAAAGATTACTTGCCATACTTGTTATTCCTTCTTTATTTTTTCTTTTTTCTCTGCTGCCATTGGCATGTTTTTATACTTTTAAACTACTTTTAATTACTTATATTATATATGATAATAAAATCAATATATTGCTGCTATTACTATAATGTGTCATTATTTTGAAGATGTTTTTTAAATTGACCTAAATTTAAATTTACTGTCTTATATTTCACTTAAAGATTCTTCTCATCGTTTCTTTGAATCCCTTAAAATAAATATGTGTTTATGTTTTTCCTTTTTAAAAAAATGTTATTACTATTTTATTTTATTTTTACATCTGAGCATGTTTTTCATTCTTTATTTCCATTCTTAATTCTCTTACAAATTTTCTTCATTTTTAATATTATTTCCATTTGTAAATACTCACTACAAACTACAAACCTTAAAATATATTTTTTTCACTTAAATTTTAATTTTTAAACAACTTTCATTTATGTTTTCTTTTTCCTTCTCTTTTTTACACTTTCATAATTAACCTTACATTTAATTGCTTTTTAATATGGAAACTTCACTGGTCCATTAGAATTAAGTCCAATTGTGTAAAATATTAAACTTTGTAACTGTACTGTATGTTTCCTGAAAAAAAAAAAAAAAAAAAAAAATAATAATAATAATAATCCAGAGAAATCTATTGAATAAGAATGTATGAAGTAGATGAAGAATTAGTATTTTTTGTTAATAAATCTTTTTTTTTATTTTTTTTAATATATTCATTTTCGTATACAAATATCGATTTTTCTTTATAGACAGTCGATAATAACTCTGTTAACTTCCGATTGTAATAGAGGCCCTGGGACAATTATTTTATTTTGTTTATTCAATTTTTATGATATAATGCAAGAATTAGTTAAAAGAACAGTGAATTAACACTTGAAGTAACACTTAATTTAAATGAATATACTAGAAATACAGATTCTCGTAAAATAACAAAAATGCTCAATTTTGATTATTTAATTTACACAGAAAAGGTGAAGATGATATTTAAGATGAAAAATAATAAAATTACGACGAATACTAAGTAAAAAAATTTCAAAATTAAATACAAGAGCGTCAATAATTTAACTCACGGACAACCTAGGCCCAGCAGAAAAAGAAACAGTTTTGGGTTTACAGCAATAAAGTTCTAGAATTCACTTTTTAATTACTTAAAAGATATACCAAACAAACGTTCTTAAAAACACCTTAAAAATGTCTTCTTACGGCCTATGTGACGAGCGATATGTGATGTTATTTTATTTTCTTTTAATGCATACTTTTCTTTTATTTTTCTTTTCTTTTCATGGTCATGTCATTCCATATATATATATATATGTTATAAACTTTTTAATCATTAAAAAAGGAATGGTCCACGCTCAGACGCCGAAGTCTTTGTGGGCATTATTTCCAATTCATGTTATAGCTTAATTCTAAGATGTATTTTTCGAAAGTGTATTTTTGTAATTTATTTATATGTAAATAATATATGTATGGGAAAATAAACAAATAGTGTCACAATATATTATATCCCCTCATACCAGCACTTTTGCTGGTTGGAAATATTTTGTACAAATAATACATGTAATGTAATATGTAATTTAATATATTAATTCAACAATGTTTTGAGTATGTCCAAATGCTTGGAGACTGGCTGGATTTTCTCCCTAGGGAGTTATTATTGAGAAGGAAATATGGAAGTCTAGGCATTTACAGGACTTATGACCAAAACATTGTTGAATTAACTTACTGGTAAAAGAAGAAGTATGAAAAATTGGAAAATTGTTTTCAGGCATTGCCTGTAGGTTCAGCCGGATGAATCTCACCCACATGATAAAGATTTCAGCTCTTTTACTTCAAAAAAGTCAACAGATGGAAGAGTTGAGGAAATGTGGATGTTCAAACATAGACTTAATGGTGATAGTTACACAGTGTTGAAAGTGGGCTCTTAAACCAGCCTATGACAGGTCATAAGCCCTGTAATTGCCTAGACTCCCATATTCCCTTCTCGAAAATAATTTCCCTCTCTGTTGCAACAAATTAAAATTTCAATATGTTAAGTAAAACGATGTATTTTGTAATAAATAAATAAATTACTAAAATAACGGTTTCTGGATGTAAAATAAATTTTGCTTTTAAAATGTTCAATTACAGGTTACCGACAAAGATACTTTAAATCTTTATACAAATTTACACATTTTATTGCATACATTTCGATTTTACTTTATAGACAGTCGAAATAATTATATTAAGGTCCCGTTACTATCCTAGGATCTTAGTACAATTTGACTAGTTTTTAACTTCGTTTGTATAAAATTTCCAACCGGGGTTGCTGACATGAGAAATTAGATTTAGTGCATAATATATTTTCTGTTGGACAAGTCAAATTTATAAAATTGGCGTTTAAAGCACTACTTTTATTTTTTTAAAACCGACCAGTTTCTGCGCTACTATGTGCCTCATTATTTTGCATTTGTGAAGGCATGGAGTGTGGGGTGAGAGGCTTGAAATTCGAATTCTTGCACTTGATATCATCAAGTCGTACAGAAGCAGGCTGTGGAAATATCGTTTATTTGATTATTTATTATCAAACTGTAAATTTTGTAAAACGATGTGATTTTATTTCTTCTTCTTCATATGGTTCCTCTCCCCGATGGAGGTTGGAAATCATCATTGCGATTCTTACTTTATTGGCAGCTGCCCCGAACAAGGACTGAGTGCTGCAATGGAACCAGTCGCGCAAGTTTTTAAGTCAAGAGATACGCCTTCTACCTGCACTGCGTCTCCCTTCAATCTTTCCCTGTAGAATGACTTGTAAAATTTTATATTTTTCGCCTCTCATCACATGCCCAAAGTACTCAAGTTTTCTTTTCTTTATAGTCTTCAGTACCTCTTTATCTTTTTCATCCGTCGGAGAACATCATCGTTTCGGACTCTATCCACCCAGGAGATTTTTAATATCCTCCTGTAGCACCACATTTCAAAGGCTTCGATCTTTTTTGAAGTGTTTTGGGTGAGTGTCCACGTTTCGACGCCGTAAAAAAGTACCGAGAAGACGTAACATCGAGTAATGCGCATTCGGAGGTCTAAATTAAAGTCTGTACTGCAAAGAAGGTCACGCATCCTGAAAAAGCAGTCTCGCCCCACCTCTATTCTGCTTTTGATCTCTTGCGAGTGATCCCATTTATCATTCAGCCAGCATCCTAAATATTTATATTGATGAACTTGCTCAATAAACTGCGCTCCAAGTTTTAAAGTCATCGGGAAAGTTTGTGGCTTTTTCCGAATAACCATACATTTAGTCTTGCAAATATTCATCTCTAGCCCTTTATTTAAACCATAAAACTATAATTTTTATTTTGTCTTAATAATTACTATAGCTGCAGTTTATTTTGTAAAAGTGTCTTGTCTTTACGTGTATATTTTTTGGTAACCAAGTTAAAATTTTAATCCAAAATAGCATTGTATTAATTTGTTTTTTTTTTTGTTTCAGGTAAGTTCTGGATGCGATTGGAACATTTTTACATGCAACCAAACACCATAGGAAGGTTTGAAATATAAAGTTAATTTATTATATAAATAAGCTTAATTTATTTATTTATTTATATAAACGCCCAATGGGCATTTTTATGGACATATTTATATATAGAAAATTATTATAACGAAATTAGAAATACTCGATGGTTTATAGTAGACTTTGTGGGAGTGGAAGCGGGAGGGAGGTGTTTATAATTGAATTTGACTCAGTGATCGTTTGAAAGAAGACAACTTGTTATCAAAGAAATCAAGACTGGTATGTTTGTAGGCAGACCTAAGAATTCTGGGCATAGGGTAATGAAAACCATAGTTAGTTCTATGGTTATCGGTATGAAAGAGTAAGTTTTGTCTGAGGTTTCTAGTTGGGATATTTAATTTTATTGAGCTCAGTAGTTCAGGCGCATCAAAGAGTGAGTTGAGAATTTTAAATAGGACTATAAGGTCGGATTTATTTCGGCGGTCTTGAAGAGAAGATATATTCAAGGTAGTTTCTAACTCATTATACGTATATAGGTCTCTGGATAAGCCCAACATCCAGCCTATCTTTCTTAAAAAACGATGTTGAACTGATTCAACATTCTTGATGTGAACATCATAATATGGAGACTAGATAACAGACGAATACTCTAGGTGCGGGCGAACTAGGGAACAGAAGAGAGTTTTAAGGGTATTGATATTTTTGAAGTCAGCTGTGCTTCTGTTTATAAAACCAAGAAGTTTTAAGGATTTATTGATAACATGTTCAATATGAATTGTAAAAGAAAGTTAAGTGTCAAGTAAAATACCTAAATCTCGTATACTAGACACAGAATATGATATATCATCGTTCAATAATAGTTAATAATGCTTAAGTTTGTATGTCTACCGGTTTCGCGACGTACCTGTCTCATCTTCACGACACTAATAATTACCCTTACGTGTATAATCCACTATACCCCATCACCACAGTAGTTGCGCACAAATATAAAATCGACTTGCTGATAGGACACATGCTTTATTAGCTAACACTAACGTTCACTGAATATTTATATTTTTTTACTGTTTGCCGAAGCGACAGTTGGATAAGGAGGAGGTAAGGAAGGGAGGGAGGGAGGGAGGAGCAAGAATTTACTAGGTTAGCTAGAGATCATTACAATGCAACATGTAATAAAGTTTTTGACCACAAATTGAATGCTTTAAATGTTAAAAATAAAATATTCTTCATTATATTGGCCTAAATGAAATATAAACCGCCTTGAAGCATTTGAAATGTTAAGCGACCGTAGAATGTTAAGAATATCCTGGACTGATATGATAACCAACAATGAAGTACTACGTAGATCCAATACTAACACTTTGTATCCCGGAGCCGTGTAAACACGTGATTTTATAATCACGCGTTGTGTCCCGGTCCCGCGTTTTCACGTGGTTTACCAGCTGTCTAAAAGTGCATTTTATTTACATTTAGTGACTTTTATTAGTAGTTTTTCGATGTTGGTAAACTACCTTGAGGTGATTTTCACAAAAATGGCGCTATATAAATTATCCAACCATAATAATACGTGAAAACACGGGCCTGGGACACAACGCATGGTTATTATAATCACGTGTTTACACAGCTCCGGAATACAAAGCACAAAAAAGGAGTGAGACCCTGTAGGTATATGTGTAAACATTGCAATGTGGCTCTCCATAAAGGCCAATGTTGGCAAAATTATCATACAAAAATGACTTTTTAAATTGTTTCAAATAAATATGAGAAGTTTCAATTGATTTGACCCAGTATTTTCATAATTATGACACTTTTAAGAAACCCTTCACAAAGCATGAAATTTCACAAAAATGGGCCGGGCACAGGGTAAATTCTATGTGTATTCGGCCGGTGCTCAAAGTCCTAATAGAGAACTATTCACCACTGTTAAGCTCCGTAAGATTTCACATTTTGGCTATGTGTTGAGAGGTGATAAATATGCCATACTTCAGCTCGTCATGACGGGGAAGATCGAGGGACGTAGAGGGGTCGGATGAAAACAGCTTTCCTGGCTTCGGAACATCCGAGCATGGACCGGGGTTAGAACTGTGGAGGAGCTGTTTCGCACTGCTTAGGATAGGGAAGCTTTCTCCCAAGTGAACGTCAACGTCGCGGGGATGACATGACACGTGAAGAAGAAGAAGAAATGAAGTATTTGTTGGAGATTAAAATTATGTTTTTATTACTATATTTTTTTTCATATATACACAGTTTATTGAAAGGTCCCGCTCTCAAAATTAACCTGTTTTAAGAAGGACTGTGCATTGGTTGAATTTATTTTTGCACATTTTCATTTTACACAAATTCATTTTACTTCGTAGATAAAATTGAAGTTTAATGTTAACTATTGGAATATGGGCTCAGATTCAAAATATCTCCGTTCCAGATCTCTCGCATTAAGTCATACTTTCATTCCTTTAATAAACCACCATTTTATATTTATCACTTTTAATAAAATCAAAAATTTATTTTTCGTTGTAAATGAATTAAAATTTAAAAGCCACTGATATTTACGAACAAACTCTTTTATTGGTTGTGATTTTACAAAATTGATTCACAGGAATTTTATTCTAACAACCATTAAGTTTATTTTGGATACAAAAAGCTACCCTCATTAATACTTACATTATACATGAATTCAGATAAAGTATAGAGTTCAAATTCGTGTTTTTCCATGACTACGGGCAAAAATGTGTATACATTTTTTATTATATTTTAATTATTATTCTCAGCTTTTGTTATCTCCCAAATTAATGACAAATTTAAAGGTAATTCCATATTTTAACTCTCGTGTGGCTGTGATGTCACACTAGTCCACATACGATACAAGACTTGATACATCTCTCTAATTTTTTAAATGATGAAGTTGTATTTTTTACAATCTTCAAATGGACATTTTCACGCCGGATTTGGAAAGTAAATTTGTACAACTACGCTGGAATTTAATAAAAAAAATATTTAACCTTATTACCCGAAATTTGATCTCCGCAAATACAGCAATATATATGTATTAGAGAGAGCACGGATATAGAACACAACGTGGAAGACAGAGACGCTGATCTGGAGCCACCGTAGCCGGTGTTGTGTGAATCAAATTCAGTCGGTTGGTGGCAGTGATGGGGGACGCGCGCGTGAATTATGAGCGGTGAATTTATGTTTTTTTTTGCTATAACAAGGTTAAAGTAAATGTTTTTTTAAATTAATTATGGGAAAGAAATTATAAAACCGTATGTCTCTGTGCTTTTATTTTTATCAAATGTCGGAGCTTTAGAATATTCCGTCTTTCGCTTGTGGTAACACGATGTTACATCACTGCGCACAAAGGGATAATTTAGCACAGTCTTTTAAAAGTTTATGCATTTTTCTTTTTCCCAGGTGCATAATACCCATCCACAATTCCTCTTTCTTCTCTAACTCATATAGTGTTCATGCGGCTCGACTGTGGAATCATCTCAGATCCACCATCAAAGCTACAGTATCTCTTTTTAAATCACGTCTGAAGAAACATCTCCTTTCTCTTCCTTAATCTCTCCGCCTTTCCTCTTTTTTCCTTTTTCCCATTGCGTAATAGTATTGATTTAAGGTAATTTATAAACAAGTAAGGTTATTACAATTTTTGTATATTTTTAGCTTTTTAATCTCTATTTTATATTGAATATGTTTTGTAACTTGAATTATAAAAATAAAATTTTTATTGGTTGTTATACATTTATTTTTGTACATTTATTATTTAATTTTAAATTAAGGCACACAAAAACATATTCTTATGAGTGCTCTAGTAATAATACTGTATAAACGTGTATCTCGTTTATAAATAATTTTATACGTATTATGTCTTAACTTTAAGTTTAGTATCGAAATGAATAAAAATGTTTTTTGTTTTAAATGACAAAAATAACTTTAAAAATACATTATTTACTGCTCTAGAACGGGGAAGCTAACCCTAGTTAGGCCGTTTAGATGACTCACTAGCAAAAACAACAAATAAAAGAACTTTTTGAATAATTACTTAGTTTATTCAGTGCCAGCCAGGATTTGTAGACGGTACCACATGTTTCATGTTCTAATAAGTAAAACATCATATGTTAAAAATGTTTTTTTTCGTAGGACTTTTTCAGTGTACAATACAAAATTTAAAGACATAGACTACACAAGCATCACTCAGTCAGATTAAAAATTTACACTTAAAATACAGTGTGTAACTTAGTAGACATTATGGTGCACAGTCGCCTTTGCCCAGAATGATCAGGCGGGTGAACGATCATCAAGATCTTGATTATTATGGTGTAAGGATGTCTTTCTTTACAAATCAGCTAAAGAATCTGTATAGTTAGCCTATGCTTTTTACTTAATCTAAAAAATCTATCATCTGTCTTTGCTGCTTATTTCTGTTCCTTATATTTTTTTATTCCTTTGTAAAAATTTCTTTTAATTGTAATGTTTATAATGGACTTTGTCCGTAAATAAATAAATAAATAAATAAATAAATAAATTATAATAATAAATATGTACATCTCCCTTCCCCTCCTTATCCTCTCTTCATGCATCCTCGTCTTAATCCCGCCCAATTTACAATAACTTACTGTTCTCTAAAAAAAAACTTGGATTATTGAAAAATATATACTAGTACATGAAAATAATTTTTTTATATGTATAAACTTATATGTATTTATATAATATGTATATGTTATATGTTTTTGGTTATGAGTTTATACAGATACACTATATCTGTTTGTTTACTATAAATATGTATGTAGAACTGTTGGTTTCCCAAAGAAAATAAAATAAAATAAAATAAAATAAAATTTAATGAAATGAAATGAAATGAAATTAAATGAAATAAAATAAATAAAATAAAATAAAAACCATTCAATGTAATTGGCTCTAAATATGTAACAATGTTCATCAATTTATTACATTGGTTATGAACCAAATTTTTGGTGTGTCCAATGTTTGTAGACATGGCTAGATTTCACTAGACAGTACTGACGAGTATAGATATAATAAAATATTTATGAATTTCAGCAATAACTTACCTCATAGGAAACTAACTATAAAAAAATACATGGAAGGTCAAGCCGATTATCGCTTGACCACGAGACGCATAATTTTTCCCGATTTTCCCTCATAGTTTATTTCATCGATTTAAAGTTACCCGTCGGCCGAATTTCTCATTGATTTATTTGTCTTCCTAAACCTCGCTGATAGCGTTAAGTTTCACCAAAGTAACAGGAAAACAGGACTTTATGCCAAGTTTAAGGTCTCCGGTCTGTAATCTGCTGAACTTAAAGGCAAACTCCCGATAAACATTATGTTTATAGTTTAAATGAGATTGTTCATTGTTCAGTACATGGATGTTCATTTGTTTTTTTTATTATTTATTTATGAAGTACTAATTTATTAAAAATAAATATTATACAAAAATTATACACTAGCCTCTTTTAATACCTGCTTCAAAAAGGGATTTTTTTTTGCTACGCGGAAACTATACGTAAATTGAAGAATTTTTTGTATTCCTCGAAATTTTTTTGCCTGCAATTAATTTGACTTATTTTATATAAATATTGTGACTAAGTTAGTGCTTCGAATATAAATTTTATTATCTATAATTATTTAATTTTATACGATACATTTTAACAATTACGCAGCTTAATTAATTACTCTGTTTATTCATCGTGTTATTTTACAATACAATATTTTTTAGCACCACAACAGGCCAGAAGGCCCAATTACAGTGGTGAATAACATCACAGAACACCCAGGCTTGAGAAAAATCACATTTTAATTTTTGTGTTCTCACCGGGAATCGAACCCGGAACCTTCCATCCGCGAGTCAAGCGTCTTGACCACTACACCACGGAGGCCGCCGGTTATAAATACACATTCAAGCATAACGTCGTTTTTCTGTCAACTCCAACTGGGTAGGAGCTCCCATGCATCCACAAGCATAATATATCCTACAGAACAATCAATGTTTTTATTAGATCTTAAAGTAACCAATAAAAGTAAATTTTCTTACTAACATCATACAAGAGTTCACTGAACTCTAGTCTCTACTTTTATATGTAGAAAAACAGAAATATCAACATAAAAAACCTTTGTTTTTCTTTGTAAAAAACTTTTAAGTTTAGCTGAAAACCTGCGATTTTCTATAAACTCTTATAGATTTAAAATAAACTTTCCAGTTTTTCTTTATCCTTTGAAAATTAAACTTAGGTTTGTAGAACGTTGGATGAGTTTTTAAAATTTACTTTAATGGGTTCTGAAATCTCTATAAAATGTTTGCCGCTCATTAAAATTGGTTTTATTATTTTGTTTTATGTTAGTTTAAGCCTTTTCTTGTTTTCATAAGTTCTAAAAGTAGGCTGATCAACTCAAAAGCAAATATAAATAGGTTTTCTTACACGCTCTAATAATTAGAACAATTGCACGGCGAAGTTTATCTAAAAATTTTAAAAATCATTAAAAATTATTTTAATAAAAATTAACTAAGAACTGCATCACAAGTTTACTCGGATAAATCAGTGATAGATTTTCCTGATGGATTTTCGGTTTCCTTAAAGCCCACTCACAATTAAGCAGAACTCACCGATTAGAAACTGTGACGTCACTGGCGGAGTAATTTCAATACTACAAGCTGGAAAAAAGTATAGCACTGATAATACTCTAAAAAAAATGTTCTTTGTTTTTTTTGGCTAAGTTTGATAGTCTATTAACAACACTTTTTTAAAAATTACTAAACTTCCTAAGAACGAACGAATAGAGAACTCCTAACCATAAAAGTTCGTAAAATTTCGTATCTGGGGCATATAATGCGTGGCGTAAAGTACCACCTACTTCATTTTATTTTAAATGGCAAGATCGAGGGTCACAGAGAGGCTGGAAGAAGACAGATGTCCCGGCTGCGAAATATACGAGACTGGACTGGATTCAGGACTGTGGAGCAGATTTTTCGGGCAGCACAGGACAGAGAGACTTTTGCCAGAGTGATTGCTAACGTTGGGAATACCTGACAGGGCACTAAAAGAAGAAGAAGAAACTTCCTCATTGAAGTAAAAATTTTCAATGCTGATCAACATAAAGTTTTCTAGTCGGGACTTGAAATTTGACATTAAACTGAAATATTTCATTTACTATTTTAAGACTACTGAAGGGTTTGGCAAAGTTCTGTGACGCTGAAGTTTGGAAGTTTTCTAAGTTTGCGGTTAAGTGTCACAGCCGAATCTCTTTAAAGTTTACCTGTACCTTGTATTGCGGTGAATAAAGTATGGTTAACGACTCCGTAAATCTCAAATTAACGTTATAAATGGATGGATACATGATTTATTTAACTTAGAAGGATTAACTATAATAGCTATTTCTTAAACTTTACTATCCACAGTAAAGTTTTTATTTTATTAGGGACATGAATAAATTTTCGCTGTTTCTCGACATATGGTGTTATCTCAGCCATTTTACATTTGGCAATACTACAACTAACTTCTTCGTGAAGCTCCACCATTAATTAGGCTTGAAATAACAGTAAATGTTATTCCGCCGAAGTGTAAACAACGTATTTTTTCATAGCGTTTAACATGTCGAATTTTGTGCCCAAAAACGAGTATTTGAGGGGAATTTTACTGCTTTACTCCTTTTTTTAACTGCATCTGAAGTACAGGTGTGTTGTTCGCGAACGACCCTGTCATACTGACAAAGTCAGACACATTGAACTAGAGATATGTTTCTTTCATCTCGGTCAGTTAGTTCGCGAACGAAAAGAGCGCCGAACTAAATGGCTCTTTGTGTCATTTGGATCTTTCATATCTTCGTGTCTTATGGATCTCTAGCTCATTTCGTTCATTCATTGAACGAGATTGTGTCCTTATCTCTGTGGTTAGTACGTAGATTAGGTACCTACATATACACTCTGTATCTATAATAGGTACCTAAATGTCTAGACTGGCTGCTTTGTTCTTTGTTCCTTTATCGTCCCGCGCGCCGCAATTGAAATTTAATTGGCATTGAATTTTATTGAAATTTAAATGCTATTTGTTTAATTATGAGAGATGTAAACATTGATTGATTTTTTCTTTAGTTTTCTATTTAAAAGAGTATTTATTAAATCTATTTAAGTCTGCCACAAATTGATATCTAACTGTATAGATGCCCATGATATCCTTGCTCAGATAAACCTTAATGTACCTCGCCGTAAGAGGCAACTAGGGTTTAGGTTCTCCTGAGGCATGCGCAGCACGTGTCCAAGCCTTTTCCACCGCCGCATCCTCAAGACGCTCGTTACAGGAGGCTGCTGCGTCCGTTCTCGGACTTCAATGTGAGTTATAAAATCCAACCACCCTATACCTAATATTCTTCTCAAGCACTTACTCTCAAAACTCGGAAGTTTGGTGTTTTGAGCTTTGGTAAGGTGCCAAGATTCACACCCATATAGACGAACTGGCATTATACAAGAGTTGAATAATCGGCATTTCGTTTTGACCGAGTATAGACTAGAGTTCCAGACAACACGCATCATGTTAAAAGTTGCTGCAGCAATTCCTAGGCGGGTTGCGAGCTCTTTATGCATGCTTCTACCCTCAGTTATATGTACTCCCAAGTATTTAAAGCTGTCATTTTTCTCACATTTCTCAAATCATATTTTACTTGACAAGATCTACCTTTGAATGAGAAATAAAACGAAACATATGTGCGATATGTATATCCCCCCATTCAATTCAACAATAGATATAAAAATGAGTGTCGGCTTTCTACTTGTGTAAGAAAAGATAGAGACTTTATTTCTGAAAGACATCTCCTCGATTCTGCGTTCCTGGTAAGCGGAGGGTTTCCATAATGTCTATCAATACCAGGGGAGCATGTATCGAGAGGGATTGACAGGGGTTAACTACAGCGGGAAAACTCTAAAGCCATAAACTTGAATAGATTTATGTATGCGCCCGCGAAGACAGAGATTGGGTTTTGCAAGAGTTTTGATATCACGTTCATGTCAGATATTTTAAATATTTATTTTAACAAATTTAAAAAAATATATTAGAAAAAAAAGGGTTTTGGCACTAATCAGTGCATGTTTGTCCTAATCAGTGCATGTGCTTATTTTATTTTATTTTATTTATTTCGAATACAAACAGATGTACAGGTTAAATGAATATTTTTAATTTTTTTTTTATTTAAAATGTACACATAGTAGGGCCTGCCATCCAATTATATGTATTCACTAAATAATACTGTAATAAAGCGACGACGGCTTGAAGTTTAAACTATATATTATTTCTATTGTTTATTTAAATTATTGTTATTAACATGCATGTCGTGTTGGTTTTATATTTTCGTACAACAACTATGGTGAAGGTGTATAGTGGGTTTTGCACGTTGGTTCAATTGGTGTCCTGACGAAGACACAGGTACGTCTCGAAACCGGTAGACATATAAAAGTCGGTAAGTGGTTGTATAAAAATATTTCATAACGTTTAGTTAAATGTTTGACCACAGAATTGTCATTGTATTTATTGAGTCAAAGTCAATTCTGGTGAAAATAAAACTCTGCATTAATATGTAAGTGAAATCTTTTGTAGATCTCGTGGTGAAGTGGTCAGCGCGTTTCCCATCATTCAAGAGGTCTCGGGTTCGATTCCCGACATTTTTGACATTTAATATTTATTTAAAAAGGTGTTTTAACACTGGAATATTTCATAGACCCTGGCACCTGATCCGTAAGACTGGTCATCTTGCCTTTATGTTATAAATACTATCAAAATACGCTGCGATAGGTGTGTCAATGCAGTGCCCTGTGCACCATTGTGTGCGGAAAGGGATTATAAATGATGATGATAAAATATTTTATTTTAACACGTGCAACTTTGTAACAAAACTTAAATAAATTGAAATTCTGTATATTTTTTTTACACGAAATCAGATTTGCTACAGGGTTAATCGGTGAGGAAAATTTTAAATAAAACTGCATTCGAACTCAGGGTGTTATTTGGACTTGTCTGATGCTCGATATCAGCCCTGATGAAAACAATTTAAGGGCGTACTTTGAAGTATTCAATAATACTCTGTTAAAATGACTTTCCTTTGTGCCCCCGCATTCCGAGATGTTTTATCTTCCTTTTATTAATTTAGGGTCTATCCTGGATAACGATTGTAGATTTAAGCAATCGCACTGGTGATAGAGATAGATGCACGCTCTTTAAGGGGGGCTTGAGTTATACCCCCCTCTGGTATATTCAGATATAACCTAAGTGCTTTTTCACTTTTCTCCTTACATTCATTCGAAAACGCATTTAAGAAAAAAGTAACGAATCTAACAATCTATTTCTTGCCTCTTTCTTTGTGTGATCAGAACTTATCAACGATAACTAGATGGCGTTATGCAAAAATGTGTCAAGCCGCAAAATCGAGAAGAGGTAGTTAATTCAACAATGTTTTGAGTATTTAAATTTATTTCAACAGAGAGGGAAAACATTTTTGAGAAGAGAATTTGGAAGTCTAGGCATTTACAGGGCTTATGACCTAGTTTAAGTGGCCACTTTACACACTGCGTAACATTCACCATTCTGCCCATGTTTGAACATCCACATTTCCTCAACTCTTCCATCTGTTGACCCTTGTGAAGTAAAAGAGCTGAAACCTTTATGTTTTTATTATTTCTAAATGCTTGCAGACTGGCTGGATTTTCTCCCTAGGGAGTTGTTCATATTTAAATTTGTTGCAACAGAGAGGGAAAACATTTTTGAGAAGGGAATACGGGAGTCTAGGCATTCTACCTGGTAAAAGAAGTATACGAAATTGGAAATGTATTTTCAGGCGTTGCCTAGTAGGGGAATTGGTTCAGCCGGATGAATCTCATCCACATGATAAAAGTTTCAGCTCTTTCACTTCACAAAAGTTAACAGATGGAAGAGTTGAGAAAATGTGAATGTTCAAACATGGGCAGAATGGTAAATGTTACACAGTGTGTAAAGTGGCCACTTAAACCAGCCAATGACAGGTCATAAGCCCTGTAAATGCCCAAACTCCCATATTCCCTTCTCAAAAATGTTTTCCCTCTCTGTTGCAACAAATTTTAATATGAACAACTCCCTAGGGAGAAAATCCAGCCAGTCTGCAAGCATTTGGACATATTCAAAACATTTCGATATTCTTATTTTGAAAAAATTGTTAAAGGAGTTTTAACGTACAAATTCTCTATAATACCTCGATGTTTTAACGAAAAACCAGGCAACTGGGCTAAAATCAATGTTAAACTGCTTTAAGATGCTTAACGTATTGTTGACAAATCAAGTAATGTTGCTTCTGTTGGAATGATGCCAAGTGATTTTTCTAATATCTAAAACTTAATTAACTTTTTAAATGATTTATTATATCATATATGTGCAATATTACTTTTATAACTTCAATTCCGCCGTCCTCACGAAGAGTGCAGTATGTAGCATTTTTGATGACATTTTGTTAAATACAGATTTCACGAAGAAAAGATCTTTCTTTGCCTTACTCATATATTGAAATTCCTTCAGGAATCATGAAATCCAGGAAGCCAATCTGCAATAACTAGGTATTCAGTTAAGAATTATAGTTTTATTTAAGTCAAATTTATCTCAAAATTTAATCTAAATATATTAGTTAATTAATCTCTCAGTTTTTTTCTTTCATTTCATACATGGCATATATTAATGAAATGCATAGTATTGAAACTACAACGAAAACGAAATAGTTTTCTTTTACCGCGTTTTTATGAGAAACATGTCTAACTGAGATTCATCACATCATACAGAGGACAAAATTACAGCTTGTCATTAAAAAAATATTTTTAAAATTTATTCAACCCTTTTAAAATGAATTGTTGTTCTCATTATATGGATTATTCTAAACTTGCCTATCGGCCAGTGCCCATGAGAAATGTACTGAAAAAAATATTTTACTTCCCTCGGCTTTTACCTGAAGCGGCCCGATTTTCCATTTACAATATTCGGTCGGTGAATAAAGGTATCCCGCGTCACTAATCATTACTGTTCCCGAAGACATTGATCTCCTCGGATTTTCTGCTATCCTGGCACCGATTGTCCTTTTCCTGCACCCCTTTTCGCTCGATCCTTTTATGTGCCGACTAATCCTGAAACCCCCGTTACGACCTAAAAAAATAGGACTTTCTGCAAAAATTTATTTATGTAAGATAAAACTTGATTCAGGCTAACATGATTTTATAGGCAAATTGCTGCTTTTTTCATAAGAAAATTTTGTTTAACTTTCACCATGAATCATGTTTTGAATGTCGTGTAGTTATTCATTAAAAAAAAACGTTTCTTAGATATCAAATTGTACGGGGTTGTGGTTCTGTGGTAGTGTCTCGGACTTACAGATCAGAGGCCCGGCGTTATTTTTTTAAAATGGTTATTGCATATTATATACAAGGCTTGTATTTACTGAAATAGGCATGTTCTTACTAGAGATGCGTCGAATATTCGGTAGTTATTCGTATTCAGCATTGTTTTATATTTTCGGTATTTCATATATTATTCGGTTGAAATATCGAATTTTAAACTACTTACGGTGGACACACAGTAAGCCAGCAAATGGAATCGCATGCAAGCGGAAGTGTGTGACATTATCGAAAGCGCTATTCCCGGGTTTTAAGGTAAAATCAAATAACTATGGTCATGTCTACCCTGTTGACTTAGGGGTCGGTTATTCGAAAGCGTGCGCTCTCATTCGCTCTCCAATTTGTACCGTGTTTTACACATTTCACAGTAAGACTTAAGCTTGTAAATAATAGTAATAAAGTAAAATAAAGTTACATCATAAAATAAACACTTGCCTACGCCTCGCGCATATCGAACCAGTACAAACTTAATAAAATAAATAAAACAACTTTGTTTTTAACAACTAATTTTTATTTTTCACCCACCGGTTTCAAAGCAAACAAGCTTCTTTGTCGAGGTTTACGTAACTAATGAATTGATTCCTTTTTATTTTATTTCTATCATGTTCACTAAATACTACACGTGGACCCAATAAATCAAGTGTTTTTTTTCTTACACGGGTGGTAATCTGATATCATTATATTTTCGGAGAGGACTAAACGAAATATTGTTTATTTGGTTATTAATTATTGTTTTCTTATTATGAATAGCTTTTTTAATTTCTAAGATTTCTAAGTTGTCTAATTTTAATATTTTATTTTCAACATAAAGTACTTTTAATCCAGTGTCTTTATTGAAGTTATGATTATTTTCTATCAGATGATTTGCGAATTCAGAAAAATGATTATTATTTAAGCACCTTAAGTGTTCTTTTACTCTAATATTAAAGTTTCTTTTAGTTTTTCCAATGTTGATTGAACCGCAATCATTACAATTTAATTGGTATATTCCAGATTTATTATATTTATGGACTTTGTCTTTGTGATTTTTTAACAATGTTCTAATATTATTAGTTGTGTAGAAAGCCGGTTTAATGTTTGATGGTAGGGAATTTGATAATTGTTTATAAGAAAAATCCGCCTCCATTGTTTACGTGGGTTTGCTTTATTTACTGTGTGAGGGACTTATTGGGTCCACGTTTAGTATTTAGTGAACATGATAGAAATAAAATAAAAAGGTATCAATTCATTAGTTACGTAAACCTTGACAAAGAAGCTTGTTTGCTTTGAAACCGGTCGGTGAAAAATGAAAAATAAAAATTAGTGGTTAAAAACAAAGTTGTTTTATTTATTTTACTATAATGAATAACCACAAAGTTAGTGCTTTAAATATAAACTTTACAGTACAAACTTGTTCAACGCGACAAACCACACGTGTAATGAACCGAATAATTTGGTCAAATATTGAGTTCGGTAAGCGCGAAATCAAATAATGTTCTTATTCTATTTTATATTTTTTGATACCTTTGTATATTTAAATTTAAATATAAAAAACAGATGAAACCCATCATAGCCTGAACTCCATTAAGTATAAAATTGTGTGTTTTTTAGAATGAAATATCTAATTTTATGGAATCTATGTATGTATAATGTTTTTTTTGCACCACAACAGGCCAGGATGCCCAATATATTTACTAGCAGACCCGACGGACGTTGTCCTGCCAGAACGTTATTAGTATTAGCTTGGAAAAAGACTTTTCATTGAAAAGTAGGTACCTAGGTACTTGTTTATGGTTGAGTTCCAAAACATAAAATAATTAATTTTCAAATATGGAATTCTTTCAATAATCCTAAAAATAGAGGCTTAGCGGGTTATTCTTTTCAAAATAAAAATTGTATATGCATTCTCGTCGAATGCAACCCTATTAGGTCGATGAAAAAAAGATTTGTGCTTCTAACTGCGCTAAGGTAAGGCTTACTGGGTTAATAGCAATTTTATATTTTGAGAATTTACTTATTGTCCTTATGGATAATGGCAGTAGATTGTACACTTTAACCGAGTAGTAGGTCAGTCCTCTTTGACCGAAGGTTGTATCAATTTTTTTATTTTTTTGCAGCATCAGGGTGGAGTATCTAGTAAATATTGTATTTTTAACGGAAGGTAGAGAATAATGTTTACGTGCGTATAGTCACAAAGCTTTTGCATAAAGTTGTTTTATAGAATTAACATTGAGATTTTCAAATATACCGAGGGAGCTAGTTCTTACTGGGACTCTTAGGATAATTTTTATTAAAGCTTTTTGTCCAATTATTATTTGCTTCGTTATACTTTTTTTTTATTTATATAAATAGATATAAATAAAAAAAGTAAAACGAACTACCTCTTTAATCACGAGTTTTCACTCTATTAGAGAGGTAAAAGCGTTTTTATTAATTATATATGTACAAACTATTTTTTATTTTCTACTTATTTTGTCTACATTGTTTTTCAATAAATTAAAAAAATACGTAAAAAAATATCAAGAATCGTGCAATTAAAAAAATAAACGAAATTATAAACCTAATCAAATTGTAATTACGACCGTGGAGGATACAATCTTCCAGTATTAGGGGTGTTAATTTGTCTTTGATCGTTTAAGAACACCTTCACTTAAGGGTTGAAGGTGATAATCATCCCTTATGCAATAGAAGGGTACCACCTGAAAAGGCGTTTACCTTAATTCTTCAAGAGCAGTAGGCAAGAGGCTGGAAGCTTTGTATCTTTTCACTTAATATGATGTTCTATGACTCAAGTGTTCTTTTTAATTTCGTTAAGTCACAAAGCTCATTTCTATTTTAAATTACCATTGTATACTACTCTGAAGCGGAAATTGTATTCGAAACAAATTTTCTTCGGCATTATATTTTTTAATAATATTACAAGAGCTAAATAACAAAAGGTTTTTAAGTAACAAAAAAATACATTTCTTTTTTTTATTTTTTTATCAATATTCCTACAGAGATGAGGTAGAATTTTTTCAAATTCAGGATTATCGATATTCGAGCGTTTACAGGGCTTATGACCTGTCATTGGCTGGGTTGAGTGGCCACTTTACGTTTTTTTTACAACATTCCCCATTCCGCTTATTAGCAAATATCGACACTGGTACCATTTTGATTCTTGTATATATCTTATTAAATGAGAAAGCATTCACTAGCGTGTTGGAGCACCATCTATGTATTGATATTGAAGTTAAGTATTTTTAATTAGCATATTACTTTATTTTATGTATTTAAGACTCTTCCGAGTTAAATTAAGTACTAGTAATCGCCTGCAGATGATTCTGCAATTTATTTATACTTATATTTTGACCAGATCTTATTACACAACATTATTTTTTGGTATGTGTATTTTTGTACATACACAAATCTGGATTTCTCCCGAGGGGGAGTAGGTATATATTTTTTTATCAATATTCCTACAGAGATGAGGTAGAATTTTTTCAAATTCAGGATTATCGATATTCGAGCGTTTACAGGGCTTATGACCTGTCATTGGCTGGGTTGAGTGGCCACTTTACGTTTTTTTTACAACAAACTTTTTTAACTTTTTTTGATTTTTTGTTTATTTAACATGATGAATAAATTACAAGACAAGACAAAAGTACACATAAAGAAAACGAATCAAATACCACATCAAAAAAGAGAAAAGCGCGTGTTCTTGGTGTGGAATTAATAGATTAATAACAATGTTACACACACACATGCAACAGATTTATTGCCAATTGGAAACTTCTTCCAACCAACTGATGATGATGATTTCACTAAATAGAGGTATTATTTGGTAATTTAACTATTTTTATTTTTGTTTTATTGCTCAATTTTTTTAAATTTTTTTAATGTATTAATTTTTTTAATTATTATTATCTAGTTATTCTCAACTTAACTGTTTTATATTTTTATTGAGTACATAAGATTTTCTCATGGTTATTGCTATGTTTTATTTAGAAATGTTATGTTTCTTTTTAACTTTTTGTATTATTTATTTATTTATTTATTTATTCACACTCTTTATCAACATACAATTCCATATTCACTTTGCCCAGCTAACAAGGGTACATACCCCGTTCCAAGCTAGGCAATTACATTTTTATATATTATTATACGAGTATGTTTACTAAATTGTTTAGTTTGAATTAATTCTATTATTTCATACTATGTGCTACATGATTATTGTGCACTGCTGTGATTATTTCTGTAAATATATTTTTTTTGTAAAAGATTCTTTGAACCGTTGATGTATAAATAAATAAATATAGGTACATACACATAAACATAGTGATGAGAAAAACTTGATCTTTTTTATCATTATTAATTAATTTGAATCACCTTCTTGAAAATAATCAATAAATGACAGTTTATTTTAAATATAAGCACATACAACACGCAGGTTGGTTATAGCTTTTAATATCATTTGTCCTATTAGCACGTTGGTCTTATATATTTTTGAATTAAAAACGAGGAACTAGAATCTCAACTTTCCATGCGCTACGTAGCCGCAAGACGTGTTGCGAAATTTATTGTACAGCGCCCCTGAGGCTATTTTCCCAAAAATGGCGCCATACATATTATCCATAATAATTGGAACACGGGAGGCAGTGGAATAACTGCATTTTATTTTTATTATAATATATTTAACAGTCTGCTAAAAAATGTTCGGGACTTATCAAAACACTCAGATAAAAATGCAATTATTAATTTAGAAACTATGGTCACCCTATAATCCAAGCTGCCTTCCCTTAGCTTTAATCTGTTACAGTATTATATTTAAATTTAAAATCAATAATTTATTTTGTAGTATTGTAAAAATTCTATTTCTAAAACTATTCTTTGTTAACATGTTACAACATGAAGAACATTTTAGAAAAAGGAGTATATGAGTCTAGGCATCTTCAGGGCTTATGAACTGTCATTAGCTGGTTTTAGTGGCCACTTTATATACTTTGTAACATTCGCCATTCGGCCTATATCTGAACATCTATATCCCTTAAATCCTTTCATATTTTATTGAAACCTTTATTGATGCGGGTGAGATTCATTTGACTGAATTATTTCACTCACATACTAGGCAACTTTGTGGACCCACGGTGGTATTCTGGATCTCCTCTACCCCTAGAGAGTGGTTAATTTGAAGAATTTTATTCTTTTTAAGTGACGAGACTTTGATTCACATAGTGGCCACACTGATGATGACGCGTCAAATGGTGTGTAAAACTGCTTTAAAAACGGACATAAAACAAATACGGTTTGGTCAATTCAACTTAATATTTTTTATTTTATTTATAAATCATGTAAAACAAAGTATTTTACAAGTATAATACGTTGAATTACATTCCCAGGAGTTACAACAACTCAATGCAGGACATAAATAATATTAGCATTAAGAAAATAACACATATTGAGAATAACAAAGAAACAAAGCAAGTTTAGCACCTTTATAACTAAATATACAACAACAATATATATGCCTAAAACCTTTTCTTACACAAGCAGAATAAATATATATAAAAAAATGCTTTTAAGAATAAAAATAAAGTAGTGAATATACCAAGGGAGAAAAGGTCATTAATATCACAGTCCATGCAGATGATGCTGCCATCTTACTTATCATGTTTGATTTCACGTGTTCATATCATTTTTCCTTTAATCATCAGTGTGGCCATATATGAAGCAAAGTCTCGTCACTTTGAAATAATAAAATTCTTCAAATAAATCACTCTCTAGGGGTAGAGAAGATCCAGAATACCACCCCTGGTGGATTTATCAACTGTGTTTTGAGTGTGTCCAAATTTTTTAGACACGGACTGAATTATGGACTGTTATATTTTTAAATAAACTGTTATTTTTAATTATGTATTTGTGTATGTATGTCAAAAAAATGTAATAAAAGTTTTACAGATTTCACAGATTATAAATAAACAAACCGAGAATCTTTGTCCTGTAGACGTAAATAAATCAATAATTATAAATGCATTGGGGTTGTGACGTCATTATTTGTGATCGTTTGTTAAATGCAAATCGAGTGTCGTAATCAATTTCGCGCTTGGCAAACCACAGTAGTTTGATACGTCATTTGTGCACTCAAAACAACGATAAAATATCAACTATGGCCCACGTACTTTGACAAATTGTTTTCTAATTATTTTTGAATTACAAACAATTAACAATACATATGACATTGGTATAATAATCACAAATCGTTATTTTAGATATTGTTCATCAATTATATGTGAACACAGCATGCGCAAATAAAGAAAAAAAGGGTTTATAATACCTATTTCTTTTAATTGGCTAGCTCAATAGAATTCTAAGATTGTTATAAAAGTTATTACAATAAATTATTACTAACAGGTTATTACAAATTATTTTACTTAACTAACATAAATGACTATTTGATTTTATAAATTGTGTTACGGTTTTCCTATAATTATTTAATGTATCGTTAAAAATATCAATATCAACATTACTTTCTACGTTATTATACAATATTTACATCGGAAAAAACTTAAAACCCACTTGTTCTCTAAATCATTTGAATAAATCCGTAGCACGTGACAACAAAATAAATTATTTTCATTGAATTGCAAATTTAAAAGCTTAAATTAACTTAACAATAGAATCACCATGTAAAGCGCCCTTGAGGTATTTTATTACGAAAATGGCGCTATATAAGTTATCCATAATTAATTAATTAATTAACATACGTGACAATGCATTTAAGTGCGCCACATTATTATTGAAGGTTGGAAGATAAAATGTTGTGTACGATCTCAATCGCCGACTGGGGACATTCAAGGGTACATTCTCTAAACGAAATATAGAATCAACATTACAATTAATCAACATTAAATTATTTTATAAAGGTATATAAAGTTTAAAATCGGCCTCCTATTTCCAATATATCTAGACCAAAATGTTCTAGGCGCTGATCATAAGACTAAAGGGTTCGGCCCAGGCTACATTTAAATGTTTGGATACGAAGATTTTTTTTTTGCACAGATTAAATTAAATTAATGTGAGTTATGTAATGTGGTGACCAGATAAAATAAATAAATATTTATATATAGTTCTTTATAGTACTAGTGTCCTTTTTTCAATTCATTTTAATAAAAAAATAGGTGTCTATTTTCAATTTCTGCCGTCTGACTTTCGCAAACAAATTTCAATAAAGTTATAATCTACAAACATGCCAGGAGATGAAAGAGAGGACTGGCTCTATTTGATCCATATTGATCTTGTTCAAAACTGGGATGTACGAAAATAAACTCAAAAGCCTTGCTTTCTAGCTCACAAGTTTATAAATAAGTACCGGGCGATGATGAGAGTTTTCTAAGTGAAAAGGTAATTTTGCGCAAACGAGACATTCTATGTACGTATTATTATATTAGCATTCCTAAAATACCTTAATATACAATGTACTCAGTTTATCATAATTGATTTTTAATTATGTTACTTTTCTTGGTCTATATACAAATCCTCAATACTTTATTTTACTTTTTCAGTGAAAATTCTTCATGGAAGTTCATTGTAATCTTTATATATATATAATAAGTCTGTGATGATGATGTCACCGTACTCCTCCTGAACTGCTTAACCGATTTACGTGCGGTTTTCAGAGAAATATCGATCTTTGCGCTGTGCGTGTTCGTATATATTAAAATATTCAATCGAATATGTAAAAAATAAGTTAGGAGCATAAATGTTTTATTCATCGCTTTTCCAGGATTGCATTCGAGGAGAATGCATTGGCAAAAAAATGATTTTTTTGTGTATAAAAAAAGTTTTATTTTTAATAAAATAAATATTTGCGTTCGGACAGCGTCTATCGGGTCCGCTAGTTTATTATAAAAATAAAAGACAGTGATACTTTAATCCACAAATTTGAAATATCCAGTGACTGCTTTCGCGACATCTTCGAGACTGGTGTCTTTATTAAGGAGTTCAATGTATTTATACAAAACTGAGGTAAGGATAGAGAATTCAAAATTATATGAAAGTAAATTAAATAGTTATTTTTAACTTAAGGATCATTATCAATTTTTTTTTCGGGTTAACTAATAAGTTGATAAAATGCTATTTTAATGAGTTTAAGCATTTTATTTTTAGTGTCTCATCCTTTGTGAGTGAGATTTTTGTCAATTATGATTTTTGAAAAACAAAGGGTAAAAATGTATTAATAAAAATTATATTACAATGGGTATAGTAATGTAGAATGCACGTGTGTTATCTGTTCATTAAGTCATTCGCCGTCGGGTTTATTTTTTAATCTATTAATTTCGAGAATTTCTAGTTTGTCAAGTTTATGGCCTTTAGGTGCAATACTATTTATTTTTACATTATTTTTAAATCAAAGGATGTTTATTTTCTATCAAATGAAATGAAACTTTTCGGGAGTTTTATATCACCCGTCGATGGGAGGAGTGCTCTCTCGAAACTGTAGTAGTGTTCTTGTAAAAGAATAAAAATTGTGTAACACTAATATCAAAGTTTTATTTTCATAATAATTTATTACGAAGTGTTACAAAGTGATTGCCGATTCAGTTAAAAATACCGAAATATTAAGTAAATATTTTGGTCGTCGTTTTAATAAATAACGACAAATTATATTTTTCGGTTTAATTAAGGGTTCACGATAAACCTTTTATCACTTAAATATGCAACTCTATATTATTGTTACCTCCATGTTCTCTGGAATAGATAACCCACCTGACTTGCAGATTGAAGATTGAATTATGCATGGTCCCCTCATGGTCCCCTCTTTTTGGCTAATGTATTTCAACCCTTTCGGAGAACCTTTTAACAATTATGCGGTCCGGCCACCCTTTGAATTAATCATTCTAGTTTTTCAAATATCTTCCTGTCCGATCTTCCTTTACAGATTCGGTATTTGACCCTCTGTTTTATTGTCGTACGATTCATTCTGAAAATAGATTAAGAATTCGCTAAATTAAATCAAGCAAGAAGGTAATAAGAACCTTCGATTAATTTAATTGTTAATACGATATGTCAACGGACGACAAACGAAAATATTAATTAGGTGATTTCGTTATTTTTCGAAAAAAAATTGTACATAAATGAACTGTATGCAGATTCGTTATTTGCGTAAAGGTGATTAATTTATTGTATAACAACATAAAACATACATTTTTTAAAATTAAATTTAAAAACATAATATACATCATTTTATATAATATTCCCAAGGAGTTTTTGTTAAAAACTCATTTAGGGACATGCCGATAACAATATTTATTTAAAGACGTTTTTATATTTTAAACTATAACATTATTTACAAAAGCAGAATAAAAATTATGATACACTACAAATTAAAAGGGTATGAAAAATATTTAAAAATAACAAAATAAACATAATACTAGGTATGGAAATAAATTCAAAATGATGTATACATTATACAATCTGGGAAAGAAAAATTAAAAAATATAAAAAGTTAAAAAATTACATGTATGTATATATACAAACTGAACTAGTACGAGAGTGCAAATGTTAAAAATTGCACGAATATATTTTTTTTTTTTTAATTAACAAAATATGCGGGTAACAGTTTATAGGTTAAAAAAAATATCAAAAACGTATTAAAATTACGTATACATAATACAAGCTAAAAAAGTATAAAAAAACACAAATAACATTTTAATAGTATTAAAAATTACATATACAAGCAAAAACGGTAAAATATTAAAAGTTATATGTTCAAGATGCGCATTCTCTGGATAAACTAACATTATTTATTCAAAGTACTGCTGGAAAAAATAATTCTTCAATTCGCACGTCCTGTTTCTATATTTTGAAATTGGTACTTTAAATTAAAATAAAAATAAAAATAAAAATTTTGTGGCAATTGCGTACAGAGACACAGCTCATAGTGAGACGGTGAAAAAAGTCGGCATTGACCGGCAAAAGACCGCATTATTGCTAATACATTATTACTTCAAAACAATAATAAAAAATACTAGTTTTATCTACATATTAGAAAGTAAGTACCACCATTATTAAATTTTCATTTTATTACAATAAATGCCTTTTAAATTTTTTTGTTAAAGTATTCCCAATTATCCTCACAAAATCTTTCAAACTTTGCGAACAAACTTTTGTTGTATTGCGAACGCCTAACGCCCCATGTCGCTGCTTGTGGTGTCGATCGACGCTAGCAGACTTTTTGTTAACCCACACAAATATATATCAGTGTTGCTTTAAGTTTTGACTGGAAAGAGCGTGTTTTTTTGTGTAGGGTAAAATTTAGACGCCTTATTGTGCCCAAAAGATAAGAGTCCCCTGGAAACGGAAATTGTTTATAAAGTAAGTTGCCAAGGATGCGATAAAGCGTACATAGGACAAACAGGGCGCACAGCAAAGAAAGGGATTGACGAACACAAAAGACCGTGTAAACTTGGGCATCCTGACAAATCTGCAATAGCGGAACACTTTATAGACACCGGAAATTTTTTCACATTTGAATTGAAAATTTTGCAAAAACCTAGTAATTACAGTGCTCGAATAATAAAAGAGGCAATTGAAATACACAGACACCCAAATAACATAAACAAAGATGACGGGCTTAAATTAAACTCAACATGGTTCCCAGCACTACATACTACGAAAATGAATTAAAAAATGCCTACTGCCGACTGCGACACGGTACAAATTACTAGTAGTTAAACACACACTTTTTTATACAAAACACTCAGTTTACCCTGAAGATGGCTTCTGCAATGGTAGCCGAAACGTCGGAACAAATCCAAAACTCACGGTTTCACCCAAAAAATTACTATATTGATAACGGTGACCGTGAAAACCTTCGTTGACTGGGATTAAATCAATTGGACGTGATCGATTACGATTGTAAATTCTATCAATACGTTGATAGAACTTACAGTTTTCAGAAAAGACTTCTCAAGATAATGATTGAAAATGAAGAAATCAAAAAGATTTTAAAAGAAGATGTCACAATCATATTTAAGCTTTGTAAGGTACTTCCGGTGAAACAACTTTACCATTTCAAGTTAATAATAAAGCGTTTTGATGAGGAAAAAACCTTGCTCAGTCACCAACATGGAACAAGATCGATAACAGCCATGAAACTGGTAGAGTCTAGAGCAAAAAACTTCTATGGGAGCAGGACGACAGAATATATGGTACCAAAGCTATTTAATAAGCTTCCTGCTGAGGTAAAGAACTCTACCAGTTTGCTGCGAAGAAGCAAACAATTGAAGAATTTCCTCATCAGGAATTAAAACTTTAAGATGCAAAGTTGTGTTTATCCAGTCCAAATATATTTGTGTTTTTGAAATTTAACAGTGTTTTTTTTTGTTGTTTTGTTTGTTTTTGTGTTTATTTGATATTTTGTGACTTAAAATTTTTCTTTAATTAGAAACGCACCGATAAACTTTTATTTATTTTTAGTTTGGCGCGATCTAGATTTTTTAAACTTTTGTACATTATTTTGAATATATAATAATAAAGAATACGCCGAAATGATTATCAAACTTTTTAAAAGCCTCGAAATTATTTTTGAAAGCCACTAGATCTGTATATCTGACAGTACAGGATTTGACGTACAATATTCTCGAATCTGGTTGTGGTCCTGTGGCTAGTGTCTTGGACTCACGGACCAAAGGTCCGTGGTTCGAATCCTACTCTACCCCAACTTGATTCCCATTTTCTAATAGTGAGTTATTTACAACTCGTTGAAAATGGCCCTCAAAATTAAATATTTGGGTAAACCACAAGAACGCAAATATTACTTTAAAAAATTTTTTTTTTTCAATAATAGTTAGCATGCTGGCATAATTTATTGTAGTTAGCCGCACTACCGTTTACCAAACATAATAGAAAATCACATTTATCATAGTCTTTACAACCACTTGACAAATACGCACGAAATTTCCTAAGTTGGAAGTTTTAACTTGTGGCGAGATTGTGTCAAACTTGTACTGAACAATCTTCAATTATTAATGTTATACCCACAAATATACGATAATCTTCGTCGAGCACCGACTATAAATTAAGCATGAATTTTTAAATTACGATTTTTATTTAAAATAAAGAATTTTTTAAACTTAACGATAGAAGGAAACTTGAAAACTTATTAAATTTATTCAAAATTGTAAATTCAATATGGGATTGTCCAGAACTGTTATCTCTCATCAACTTCCGGGTGCCTGGAAGAATTACTTAAGTCTGTTCATTATTACAAGAATTTCCAAATAAGCAAACCAGCCGCGTGATATCTGACGAGACGGAGAATAGCCTATTTTACATATATCTTTATCTAAACGGCATGGTAAAATTATAGTGGATTGTCATTTATTAGATTCGTTTGTACCTGTTTAAATTGGATAATAGTTTTTTGTAAAACTCCTTAGTTTATGGAATTCAATAAAAATATCGTAAAACGCTTCGTTTTATGTATATATATAAAAAAAAGAAATTTGTGCGTTCTTATAATTAACCCAAATATTTCAATTTTGGTGAGTATTGATTTTCAACGAGTCGTAAATTACTCACTATTAGAGAATTTATTTATTAAGTTATTTATTAACCACACAAAATTACACATTTATAAAAAGTTGCTTTGACTGTCTAACTAGTGTTATTTACCCCGTTCTTAGACAGCTGAAAAAAGTGCATATATAAAAAAAAATAGCCATCAATACATAGAAAAAAAAGGTATTAGTCATGGTAACCACCAAAGTCAAAAGCATGGAAGAATACAAAGTAAAAATACATGGTAAAAAATGAAGTAAAAGACACAGTAAAAAACATATTTAAAATCTCAGTAAAATAGATAGTAAAAAGAAAATACATAGTAAAAGATATGAATTTTTTAAATACCTAGATTTTAGAAACAATAAAACGCTTTGCACGAACAGTCAATCTGCTAAACAAAATGGTTATTTTACCCTTGAAAATAGACGCACTTTATCTGAATTATGCTATTTATATAAATTATTAAATAATAAAGTAGACTCCTTTAACCTACTCTCCAAAATTAATCTTAATGTCCTCTTTCGCGTGACAAGAAATAAGTATTCATTTCACCTGCCAGTCTGTAGCACTAACTATGCACAACACTATTTCCTCAATCGTTCTTGCTCGAACTATAATGCTTTTTTTTCATCTATTGATATATATAACACGCCCCTTAATATATTTAAAATGAATTAAGACTCATTCTTTCTGGCTGCGATACGATCCCACTTGCTATTTAATCACTCCCACAAAAATACACACAAACACACCTCTAAACTTACTCTCATACAAATACTCATAAATACACACTTTTGTTGTATCACAATTTAATATGAGAGATTTTTATTTAGAAACATCGCTGGTCTGTCTTTAAACCATATTTTTTGTTTAAATTCATTTCAACAGAGAGGGAAAACATTTTTAAGGAGGGAATATGGAAGTCTAGGCATTTACAGGGCTTATGACCTGTCATTGGCTGGTTTAAGTGGCCACTTTACACACTGTGTAACATTCACTCCCTAGGGAAGAAATTTCAGCCAGTCTGCAAGCATTTAGACATACTCAAACATTGTTGAATTACTACCTGGTAAAAGAAGTATAAAAATTGGAAAATTGTTTTCAGGCGTTGCCTAGTAGGGGATTTGGTTCAGCCGGATGAATCTCACCCACGTGATAAAGGTTTCAGCTCTTTTACTTCACAAAAGTCAACAGATGGAAGAGTTGAGAAAATGTGGATGTTCAAACATGGGCAGAGTGGTGAATGTTACACAGTGTGTAAAGTGGCCACTTAAACCAGCCAATGACATAAGCCCTGTAAATGCCTAGACTTCCATATTCCCTCCTCAAAAATATTTTCTCTCTCTGTTGAAATGAATTTTAATATGAATAACTCCCTACGGAGGAAATCTAGCCAGTCTGCAAGCATTTGGACATACTCAAACATTGTCGTATTTTTTGTCTTCAAACCGTTTGTTATTATATCATTGTCGACTGTTTGTTTCTGTAAAATAAAAAAATAAATAAAACCGTAACGTAAAGCTAACTCAACCAACCATAGATAAATCAAGTCAATTATAGAAATTTGAATAATTATTTTCAATTTGATTATTTTTAACATTCCACCTAACCTAACCTATAATTTTTAAATAATGTTTATCATTGTTGATACATCCTTTCGTGGGTATACTGGCAAAAAACGTTAACCCGAAAATATGCGGATTTGACTTAATCGTGCAGTTTTTAACGCTCTACAAACTGGAAAAATACACTAAATCATATTTAATTTTATATATATATGTAGTTTTTTTAATTTTTTGATTATTTTTTTTATTATTTATCTAAAGGAATAACCCGCTAAGCCTCTATTTTGAGGCTTGTCAGCAGGTGGGATAGAGGGGATATGGAAGGAGGTAATGAAAAATACATCACAACACCCAGACCAATTGAATACATTGAAAAATACATTTAAGGTTAAGTCGTATACCCGGTATTTTATTCAGGCTTAAAGCTTGAAATAACTTAATATTTACTTAACATAAAATTAAGAAACGGAAAAATTAAAAACATGTTCTTAAATAAGCACTTAACATCTTACTATATTTAAATAAGATATAAAAGAGTAAAATTTGAAAAAAACTTAAATGCTTGATTTCTCAAAACTAGGATTTAAGAGTTAAAGCTTTTTGCCAGTATACCCACGATATATTTTTTTCATTTTTTTTTTAAATTTGGGATGAAAAATAAGAATCCTATTTTGAAAAAAAATGTCAATCGGTCGCTCCGTGAAGATGCGAAGGAAACATTTTTAGTATGGCTGTAACAAAACTGTAATACATGTACCTCTATTATTGTTATATTTTAAATAAATAAATATTTTATTCATGTAATCAGCCTCACGGGATTTGTCCCCGTGGAAGACTCCTAAAATATGGATGGGTAGCTGGGAATCCATCTCACAGGAGGAACAACTCTCTTGAGGACAGTTCACATAGGTCTATAGCAAGGAATACGAAGAAATACTTAGTACAATAGGGAAATATCACGATTTTATTATTTACAGTTTTAAATTAATAAATAAATACTTTACAGTAAAAAAAAGACTTATTAGCAGCAAAAAATGTGTTAAAAATTTCTAATTTTAGATCCCCGCGAAAAGGGCCCAAATGTTACAAAAATAGGAGGATACTTATTTTTGATTTATAAAAAAGTTTGCATTTTAACGTTACCAATCAACATTGGTTTTTGGTAGATCCCAATCAGATTCTTTATTAAAATTCCTTATAATTTCGACCCATTTATTTATTTTCCCTGGAGTTCGGGGAATGTAAAAATAATACTAACTCACATTTATAATATTTTAAAAACGTATTCCTATCAGTGCAGCCCTGTAAGAAAGTAGAGCTTCGCAATTGCGCCGCTAGGTGTGGTTTGACATTTACAAGAAACGATAATTGTATTTGAATATATATTGTGAAATGATTTATTTTATTTATCTCATTGTTTCATTTTAGAAAGTCAATTACGGAATTAATCTTCTCTGTAGCTTCTCCCGAGCGGAAAAATAATAAAACCAGGAACATATGAACACCGCAGCGGTAGTAGTACTCGTAGATGTCTGTGTACACGTCTTCGATGCGGTCCCAACTGAATACAGCCAATGTTCAATGTTATTACGTTCACAGAATTCACGATCTTTTACTGTATCATGTTTACCTGATACCTCGCTGTTCCCCAGTGTTTTTTACTCTTCTCATGTCTCGTTTTTTATTGATGCTTTCAGAACGAAATGTTTAATTTTCTGTATACTAGAACTTTGAGGAATAAAATTCAACATACAATATGATTTACGATTGCAGTTACAGCAAAATGAAATGTAAGTTAACATATTACAACAAAGATAGAGAACATTTTAGAGTTATAATACGGACCTCAATGGCCGGTTTAAGTGGCCTTTTTATACTCCAACATTTAACTCGAAATTTCGTTGTGTAAACCGACTGCTCCAATAATTATAAAAATTCAAAAATGTTTTCAGATGTTGTTGCCTAGTAGATAGAATAATTCAGTCAGATAAATCTTATCCACATTTATTTATTTATTTATTTATTAACGGACATTGTCCATGTATACAATTTATAAGGTTTAAATATTACAATAAAAGAGTAGTTTAAAACATTTAAAGAAAAAAGAAAGAAGCATTGACAAACATAAGGGACATCGAGATAAGATCTGGACTATTTATTTAGTGCTCGTTTAAATCGTTGTAAACTTAAACCAAAAAAGTCCAGATCCTGTCTTGAGTTAACAATACGACAAAGGCGGGTCATTGGAGAATTTAGGCCATAGTTTGTTCTATGCTGATCGATGAACAGTACTTCATTGTTTCTCAATCTACGAGTCGGAATATTGAATTTTACTTGTCCCAGTAATGATGGAATTATACCGTTTAGTACCGAATCGATTATACCATTTAGTATGCCGAACATATATATGGAGTCAATATTAGATCTACGTTTTTGTAGACTAGAAATATTTAACATTGACTCTATTTCAGCATAAGAATAATTATCTCTCTCCAGTCCAAGCATCCACGCTACTTTTCGAAGCAAGCGATGTTGGACTGATTCAATGTGATTTATGCGATTGACATAGAATGGAGACCAGACCACTGAGGCATATTCAAGAAGAGGGCGAACAGTTGAGCAATAAAGAGTTTTGATTGTACGGACATAAGTAAAATCAGAGGATTTTATTTTGATAAAGCCAAGTAATTTCAGTGATTTTTTTACTGTATTATCTATATGCTCGTTGTATGTCAGTTTTTTAGTGCAAAACAACTCCTAAATCTCTGATGGACTTGACTACATCAATTTTGGAGTTTTCTAATAGGTACTCGAAGGAAATTGGTTGTTTTGTTCTATGAAATGTCATTATTTTGCATTTTTTAATATTTAGTTTTAATTTATTGACTTTACACCATCGGTTAAAAGAGTTAATGTCTGATTGAAGAAGAAAGCAGTCTTGTAAAGTTTGAATTATTTTGAGAATTTTGTGGTCGTCCGCGAAGAGCCAAAAACGAGAGTAAGAGAATGATTTAGCAACATCATTAATAAACAAATTGAAAAGCAGGGGTGCCAAATGAGCACCCTGAGGTACACCCGATGTAACATCAATACTGGTTGATAAATAGTTATTTATCCGAACATTTTGTGTCCTACTAGTTAGATACGATTTAATAAATGATAGTAATGGATCTCTTATTCCCAAGGCATGTAATTTATACATGAGAATTTTATGATCTACTTTGTCAAATGCCTTAGAAAAATCTGTATAAAGAACATCAATCTGCTGACCATTTTCGAGTGCTTTGACAATAACCTGGGTATAATCTACCAGGTTAGAGGTGGTTGATATGGAAGATCACATCAAGTATGGTTTAAATTCTTTAACATCACAAAAACAACAAATAGAAGAATTGAAGTAAAATGGATGTTGTCATAATTTCGGAATGTCATAGTATACAAACATTTAAAAAATAATAATGAAAGTTGTTGAATATTGAAATTTTAATGTTTTCATTATATAATCATAATTGTTGTGGATTTAAAAAATTCATCAAAAAAACTTAACCCAATAACAAGTATCAATGAGAAAACCTACCAGGGCCGCGATTATAAAGGCTATCTTCATCGGTAGGTACAAATTGAGACGGTATACTTAACTTCTGTACTATTCTATCTACCTCGGTATGTTCTACCGACTGTCATCTCGATACCATATGATCGAATCGAACCAATAAATGACCCCGAAAATTTAGTCCGCGTTCCTTACTGAAATACAATAAAAAATAATTCTCATTCATATTTTAAATAGGCTTCTGTTATAAAAAGTAGACACTTAAAGCAATATAAACTCCAATAAATCCCAATTCAAGCCTAAAATGCTCGCTCGAACATGATATTTATATGACTTTTGACAATTACCGAGACGGTATGATTAACTTTCGTCTGTATTTATCTATCGAGTAATACAAAGCCAGCTATTTTGACATCTCAATTCGTGCACTCAGGTAGATAGTTAAACATATGGACAAAACTAAATTTATTGTTTAAAGTGGCAAAATTTTTACTGTTAGATGCTCTTATATATCAATATGGCAGAATCTAGCCACATTATCTGTGCATCTAGCTATTCGTTTTCAAATCTGACTGCCATTTTAGAATTTAATTCGATTCGGAAGTTTACTCATTTCTCTCTCATATTTTATATAGGCTTTTAAGAGAAAAAAACTAGCCTCCTCAAAACGATTTAAAAATGAAATAAATTGTAATCTAAGCGAAAACTGCTCGGCGGAACAAAATTTTTGACACTTTTAATCAGTATTTACGTGTACTTTGAGGTACTAGGGCCTTCGGTACATACCGATGCACTTACCTCAAAATTTGAAGTCGGTAGTATATCTTCGTAATCGCTCGGAAAATTTTTTCTTCAACTATGACGTCATACTATGTAGAGCGGAGAGGGGATGGGAAGGAAATAAGAAAGAGAATGGAACTACTCAAACACTTACATGTGACATTTCAATCTTGATTTAAATGTAAATAAAGAAGGGGGCGTCTCTAACATATTGGGTAGATTTTTCCCAAGTCAAGAAGGAGGCAAAGAAAATAGAGCGGTGAAAGGGTATAAGAAGGGTTCTCTCGTGACTAGAACGAAGGTATAGTCCAATTTTCGATAGGGTTTGGAAGACCTCTCTCAGATAAACAGGCAAAGTGAATAGAATATTGTGAAGAAGTGATATTATGCGAACGTTTTTTCTTTGTATTGAATTAACCGCTTCACAAGTGTATAGCTTACGAGTATGTTAGGTTTTTGTTATTTTCATTGTGCGTTTTGTAATATAAATAATATAGATGTACATATATACCTTGTTTTGAAAACTGTGAATATTTGGTTAAATATCACTGTTTATTAAGTTAGTCTTCTTTGTTTATTCTCTAATGTAAAAACCTTTCCAAAAATTATATTATTAAGTGTCCTCGGCACGGGTAACTCCAGTGAGGACACATTTTTTTTATTATTAATTAAAGTTTGTATGAGAAAAACATGAATAAATAAATATAAATAAAATGCCTGATATTTAGCCAAGTGTTGTTGCGTGCGGTATTCTGTTATGTTGTAAAATTTTCTAAGATTAAAGGTATAACGTATACAGATATTGTGCAATCGTTCCACATTATCAAGCAGTTCAGAATTAGCATCTGGGTAACATTTTTTTTTTTTTATATTTATTTATTTAATCCAATATAAAATACCATACAAATACATAGTTAACAAAAATGTCTATACAATAGGTAGGTACATTCAATATATATATATTTTTTATGGATATAGCCACTCCACTGGCCCACAGGCACGTTCCGGAGTGTCAGTGTATTTTTTATTTATACATAATTTCACATCAATTGTGTAAAAATTTAATAGAAAAAAAAAAATTAAAAATTAAAACATATCTACATCAATAAAACGAAAAAGGATTTTCAAGAAACTATAATTACATTCTTTATATGAAACATATTCCTCAGCTTCCTGTCTAGTCTTTTTAGCAATCCATTTATGTACTCTAGCTTTGAAAATATTGTTTTTCATTTTGTTCGCCAATATGTCCTTGCTTAAAAAGTTGTATAGCTTAGGGGCCAGAAAAGAATAATGCCTTTGTCCGTAATTTGTTTTTTTTCTTTGGGAGCAGAAGTATTGTCTTTTGTCTTTGCCTAGTGTCGTAAATTTGTTGTCCGTCATTATGTCTGTCAGGATTTTGATGGAAATGTCTTAAAATTGTCTTTATGTATATTGGTCTTATGTCTAGTACTGGAAATTCTGTAAAAAGTCTGTCTGTAGAGTATTGGTAAGGCTTATTACTGGCTACTCTTAGTAAGGCTTTTTGGGCTTTTATTAATGGCTCTAATGTAGTTTTATTTGTTCCTCCCCATCCTATTATTCCGTAACTAATAGTTGATTGTGCTAGAGCATAGTATACATTAATTAAAGTTGCTTTGTTTAGGATGTTTCTAATGTTTTTAAATAAATATATCATTTTCCTTAGTTTGGTTGCTGTCTTATCTACGTGTATGTTAAATAACTATCAATGTGCATACCTAGATATTTTATATGATCGACCTTTTCTATAGTTTGGCAGTCACAGTCGCTGTTTCTTGCATTTGTACATTCATGAATTTGTACATTCTTGAATTAACATACATCTGCATAATCAAGAAGTGAGAAAAGTAAGCTCTGGACTAACGTTTATAATCGCCACCTAGGAGAGCATAATAATAAAAGAGTGACATCTATTTTCAAAATGCCTGAAATGAACTCTTAATACCTTAGAACATCCCAGGCAGGGCTCAAATAAGTAAAAACGCAATCCATTATTTTTCGTGCGTAATTTTACGCCGAGTAAATTACGTTCTCATCCCTCAGCAAAACATTGTTTCGTGGAGCTTCTATTTCTTGACGAGCTTACTTCATCCCCCTAATGTCTATCGTTTGTCATCGTCTTGAATTAATCAAAATCCTCATCCTCAGATCTTACCATCGCATGAATTTATTTTCACGACGAGAACCATCGTGAAAAAATATGATAATTTGTACTTACTTATAAAACTTACCATGTTATTTTATGATCTCCTGGGACTTTTACTTCGTTTTAAAATTTTCAACAAAATTTTAAGGCAGCATTAACCGAAAATTTTAAGGCGATCACGAATCTACAGATATTTACAACAGTATTTTGAGTATTTCCAAATGCTCGTAGACAATTATTATTATTTATTAAATCATACAAATTTTTTTTTTGTACTCCCAGGAGTTGCAACAAACTCATTTTGGGACAGAAAAATATTTACACATAGGTATGTTTACAACAATAATATAGCAACAAATAGTAATAAAGTAACAAGTAATAATATGTACATAAAAACTGAAATAAGATAGCAAGCAAATATATGATACAAATCATACATCCGCTTGCCATCCTTTAAACAATCCATAATAAAAATTAAAAATAAAATTGTTATATTTACATATTGCAAGAAAGAAATATTTAAGGGAAAAAATAACTTAAAACTAAATTTCACCCTCCACGTACCTCCTCAAGTAGTAATTTTTTAAATGAATACTCTTGTTATTTATTGACGTTCTATAGGACTCCGGTAGCCTGTTGTACTCGCTACAAGCAAGGTATAGCAGAGACCTTAGACCATACCTTGTCGTGCGTGATCCAGGTACGTGAATATTTTGACGCTGTCGCGTATTATACTGGTGGACGTCACGATTAAAGGTATAGCCAATATTAGTCAGAGAGTCTTAATTCACACCTTGAAGCACCGTTTTTGTAATCTCATAATACGGTATGACCAAAAATGGGAGAATGTCAGTAAGTTTGTAAATGTCTTTGACATGCGTTTCCATTGGTATACCGTATATGTTTCTTATAGCTCTATTCTGTATTACTTGTATTTCTGATACACACTTTTTTGTGGCAAATCCCCAGATGCACGACAAATATACCAATATTGATAATTGAATCGGCATTCACTTCGTAACACTTCATTATAAATTATTATAAAAATAAAACTTCGTTATTAGTGTTACAATTTTTTTATTCTTTATCAAGAACACTACTACAGTTTCGGGAGAGCACTCCTTCCACTGACGGGTGATATAATTAAAATATAAGTTTTAGCTCTTAGACGAGGCTAGATTCCAGTCCCTCGGGAGTTTTTAACTCTTAATTAAAAAAATAAATAATGGTTATGTCCACTTTTGTTAAATTTGTGTAAATGTGACTTTTAGTTTCTGAAGTTTCTATATTGAAGCAGAAATCAATTCTGAAATTTATCAATTTAAAAACATTTTGTTTGCAAACAGAAGTGAAATTGCTACATTTGAAGCAAAAGCGATGCTCGAAAATTAATGTACCAAAATATTCTGAAAAAAAACTAGTTTTTGGACTTGACTTTTTTGAAGATTACCAATAATAAAAATTATTTTAAGAGTCTTAATAAGAACAAGCTCCCTCGGTATATTCGTAAATCTTAATGTTACATCTGCAAAACAACTTTATGTAAAAGCTCTGTTACTGTACGCACACAAACATTATTCTCTACCTTCCATAAATCATTACGCAAATACAAGAGTTACTAGATACTCCACCCCGATGCTGCAAAAACAACTTGCGACCACTCGGTTAAAGTGTACAATCTTCTTCCATTGTCCATAAGGACAATTAGTAAGTACTCTCAATATAAAATTGCCATTAAGAAATGGATAGTGGAGGTGGGTTGCGCACGGATCGATGCATGGATCAAGCCAAATAGGTAAAAATGGTTTCCTGATTATCAAATTTTGTCTACATTAATTTATTTTGTTTTTAATGATTATTTTAGTTTATTGAGGTTATTATGTTTACGATGATAGTAAGGTTAATTAGATTAATTGCGTTGTTATTTTCTTATTATCTTAAGTAAATTCAATAACTAATTTAAAGCACGTTTCATTATATTTATTGTAAAATGGCATGGCGCGGGACACCCCAGTATAAAAAACAAAAAATACAAAATTGTAAAAGTATAAATAAATGAACTATTGTGTGGCTGGGATGTCACATTAGTCTACATACAAAACGAGAAATGTTATATCTCTCTTTTTTTTAAAATGATAGATTGAATTATGTATAGATTATTTTAAATTCATTTCCTTACCTTTTTAGCCTGTAATCTGTTAATTTTTTTATTTTACTTTTTTTAATTTAATTTTACAATACGCCCAAGGGGCATTTACAAAAGTTATACATGTAAGTACAAACATAGTAAGTAATAATTTTAAAAATAAACAAAACTTTTTTTGTATATATGTAGAAACAGAAACGCATGCTGCAATGCAAAATTAAAGGTGAAACTTTGCATAGTAAAAAAGAAAAAAATGTATATGGATATAACAACAGTATTTTGAGTTTGTCCAAATTTTGTAGACATGGACTGGATTCAACTCCCTAGGGCGCTGTTAACATTAACATATTACATCTATATTACCTTCTCTAAAATGTTCTTCATCTCTGTTGTAATATGTTAATGTTAACAAATCCCCAGGGAGTTGAATCCAGTCCTTATCTACAAAAATTTGAACAAACTCAAAATATTGTTGATAAATCCACCTGGTCCATGAAGAAATATAGAAATTGAAAACATAAAAAAATTTCAGGCGTTGCCTAGTATGTAGGTGAAACAATTCTATTAGATGAATCTCATCCACATAAATAAAGGTTTCAGCATTTTAACTTCACAAACATCAACAGATGAAAGAATTGAAGGAATGTAGATGTTCAAATATGGGCAGAATGGTGAATGTTACAAATTGGCCACTTAAACCAGCCAATGACAGGTCATAAGCCCTGTAGATACCTAGACTTCTATATTACCTTCTCTTAAATGTTCTTCATCTCTGTTGTAATATGTTATTATGGATATAAGAAAAATGTTAGAATTGGAAAGCAAATTGTAAATAACTTGTAAAGAGTTTAAGAAAAAAAAATGGTATCAACAAATTAATGTTAAAAATAAATAATAAAAATTAGTTTACAGTAAGTGTATATAAGATAATAATATAATATACGGCACACAAAAATATTTTAAAAATTAATTTCAGAAAGAGATAATATAATAATAATACACATCGGAAACAGAGAAAAAATTGCATGAAAAAGAAAGTTAATAATTTGTTTTGAACAACGCATTTAAGATCGTTTTAAAATGATTAATTTTTGAAACATTTAAGTTTGCAAGTGAAAATTATCGATGGAAGTTCATTGTAATTTATTTTATAAATAAAAGACGAGTGATACTTTCATCCACAAATTTGGAATATCCAGTGACCGGTTTCATCGCTTTCGCGACATCTTCGAGACTGGTATCTTTATTAAGGAATTCAATGTATTCATACAAAACAGAGGTAAGGATAGATAATTCAAAATTTTATGAAAGTAAATGAAATAAAATGTTCATCTTAAGGATCATTATCAATTTTTTTTCTGGTTAACTAATGAGTTGATATAATGCTGTTTTAATGAGTTTAAGTATTAAAATAATATTAAAAATAAAATACTTATTGTAATACGATTGAGAATTCAAAATGATAAGAGAGTAAAATAAATAAAATAATTTTGTCTTAAGGATCATTAACAAAGTTTTTCAGGTTAACTAATGAGTTGATATAATGATATTTCTAATAAATTAAGGCATTGTATATATATACTATTTTTGACTGTTTCATCTTTCGTGAGTTGATTTCTGAAAAACAAAGGATAAAAAGTCATTAGTAAAATTATTACAATAGGTAGAGTAATGGGGAATACACGTTTAATAGCTGTTCATTAAGTCATTTACCTTCGGCTTTATTTTTTTATTTTCTCAATAAAAATACCAGCCACGAAGATGCCGCGAAAGCGATGAAACCGGTCACTGGATATTCCAGATTTGTGGATTAAAGTATCACTCGGCTTTTATTTATATAATAAATTATGTTATATGTTTTCAATGTGTCGTATATAAAAAAATGTACGTACATTTTTAAAACTGATAATTAAACAAGCGATTAAAAAAAGCTTTTTTTTTCCTTTTCAGTATTTCGTAAAATATAAAAGGTCTTTTATACCCCTTTTCTCATTATTTTGAAATCCTTAAATACTCCCTTGAAAGCGCTACACTCCCAGTAACAGCGCAGGTACATTTTTTAGTTAAGCGCGAACATGGCTTGTTTGTAGAAGATTACTCACAGCTTTTTTCCCCTACGTTGCACCACAGGAGAAAATTGACTTTAGTTTTCCCTTGGGGTGGCTTTTTTACCTAATTAACTTACTGAAAAAAAATCTCGGAAAACACTCGTAATTCTAAAACAATTTTAATGTTAGCTCTCTTTGTATCTTATGTGCTCCTGATTTGCGAAGATTACCCTTATTAAAAATAAAAGGACTTTTTTAATGCAGGACTTTATGAAAAGCAGATGTTTGTAAGAATCTCGGTATTTAGAAATCTGCATATTTATGTTACACAATTAGCCAACCAATGACAGGCGTTAAATAACATAAACAAAGACGACGGGATTAAATTAAACTCAACGTGGTTCCCATCACTACATACTACAAAAATGAATAGAAATGTGCCTACTGCCGACTGCGACACGGTACAAATTACTAGTACTTATACATTCACCTTTTTCTACAAAACACTTAAGTTTACCCTGAAGCTGGCTCCTGCAATGGTAACCGAAACGTCGGAACAAATCCAACACACACGGTATCACCCAAACATATTGATGACAGTGACCGTGAAAACCTTTGCACCTATTTGACAGGTCGTAAGCTCTGTAGATGCCTAGACTTATATATCACCTTCTATAAAATGTTCTTCATCTCTGTTGTAATATGTTCATATTAACATCTCCCTGGGGAGTTGAGTCCAGTCCTTGTCAACAAAAATTTGGAAAAACTCAAAATATTGTTGATAAATCCACCTGGTCCATGAAGCAGTATAGAAATTGAAGAAAATAAAATTTTCAGGCGTTTTCTAGTATGTAAGTGAAATAATTTATGAGTGGTAGAATAAGGATGGTATTTCTACCCTTATTTTACCACAACGCCTAGGCGTAACTTTAAACCAAGTTTATAAGTAAGGCCCATTATGGAAAAATATTTAAGTTTACATTTTTTAAAAAATCTTGTAGTTATTGTACCTACAGCTAAAGCCTTTTTTAGCGTTTTTGACCATATTTAGGAATGATCATCTGTGTTCACTAATATATAGCGCTCATTAACTTCAAGGTACCTGGACGAATGACTCGTCAAGTACCTCCGTTTAGTTGCAACAATTCGCGAACAGTATACTAGTATAATGCTATTCTGAAGCGACTCCATGTGCTCGGCAATAACTATTCTGACGTTGCTGATATATTTAACATAAAGTATAATTTATATAAATCAAGTCTTTTAATTATTTCAAATATGGTGAACTATAACTAACATTTGTCAAGATGTACCCATACTATAATTTTTAAATTGTAATTGCTTTCTCTTCACTTTTTTTCTATTTTTTGTATATTTTAGTGAACATATATTATATGTTTATTGGATTCGTATTTTTAACTTTGAAAAAAAAAAACGATTTTTCTCCTTAACTTAGATTTTGTAAATTTGTATTTTTTTGTTCAACGTAATTATGATTAAAGATATACCTACCTGTCCTTTTTTAAAAATAACTTTAAAATAAACAAACATTTTTCGTGCTTTTTAATTTTTATATTCCTTTGAGGTTTTTTTATTCCCTTTAATGACTTTTTATTTTTTACACAATATTTTAGCGTGTTTATTGAATGAAACCATTATGATATAATATGTACATATACACTTTTTATGCTTTTTTTCCTCTTTTATCTACTATATTGAAGTGTATATTTCTACACAATATATATATATATATATATATAAATATACATATTTAGAGTAAAAGGCACTACGTGCCGTGTTTATTAATAAACAAATGAATATATTTATGTTTTTAGTTAAAAATTTTGACCAATCTCTTCTTTTGACCAGTCTGTTTTTTGGTTGGCTGGAAGATATTGCTTTTAGCAATTGGTCCGCCGAAGTTCGTATTCTTTGTTCTTGAAATTTAAAATATAATTTTTCCAAAATTGTGGACTGGCTGCTTTCTGCATACCTATGTTCAGTTGTCGTTAGCATTCGGTTATCCTGCATTTTACAACAAAAATCTTCTTTCTTTTTTATCGTCTATAAAATAGCTTTACCAGAAATTCCGTGCAATCTATCTTGTCTGTTGAATAATTCATGGCTCCACGTTCACTTTATCTGGGCCACACGTCATGCCGGATCCGCCGCTGAAGTTAACCGATTTAAAACGGGCGAAATATCATTCAACTTTTCACTCAGCCAACTTGATCGACGCCGACGCCGACGGTTAAAATATCCAACCCCAGAACTCACATTATTTAAGTAGCAATTTACTAGTATTTTTGACTCTATGTCTGCTCTCAGTTAAAAATCCTAAATACGGAAATCGAGTGGAAATAAGTCCGCATCGTTATGTAGTAGTTGGCACGTTCGTCTACTCTTCTTAAGGTCCTGGGTTCGAATCCTGGCAGGGTTGACATGAAATATTGACTTTTAAGTTTGTTTAAACTCATAATTTCACCGTCACTTGACTGGCACATGAAATGTAGGACTGATAAACTTTCCTTCACGTAACAGATGATTGAAATATGCTGCTTATATAAATTTTCTATTTGAAGCACTAACTTTGTGGCTGTCTATCTGAATGTTCATTTAAATTTATTTTAAAATAAATTAAGACTACTTATTTCTGGCTGCGATACGATCCCACTTACTATTTAATGATGCTCACACTTATACACATCTGAACCCTTACTCCTACACTAATACACATAAACCCACATCTGCACTTGCTCTCATACAAATACACATAAACACACCCTTTTGTCGTAACACAATTTAATAATATGTATGATTCTTATTTATAAACTTTGCTGGTCTGTCTTTAAACTTTTTTTTTTAATGATACTATATCATTGTAGATTGACTTAGGTTTGTAAATAAAAATATCTTCAACATGTTTATCAGAAAAAAAGTTAGTAGCGAAAATGTGTTTTTCATCGAGCATTCGTTGCGTTCTACTGAAATGCATATTCCAAAAAATTCGGAGAATGTTGTTTTTTTGTACATTAAAAATGTTTGTATTATAACGATTACAAACATAATTTATGTTTAATGGATAATGAATTGATTTATTTCCTCACAATTTCTTAATTTCTACATATTAACTTATTTTTACTGGATTTTTAGTAATGCATAAATTATTTTAACTAATTTTTTATTTTTTTTCTACCGACCGGTTTAAAGCTATACAAGTTTCTTTATCATCGTGTACTCACTAAACTTATGAATTCTATCCTATTTTATTTTATCTGTGTTGCGCTGTGTACGGAACTAATAAATCAAGTATTTTTATCTTGTAAGGATGGTAATGTGAAATGGATACGCTCAAAACTAGACAGAAGTGGACTACAGAAAATATTGTTTTTTTGGTTTTTTCTTTCTCGGTTTGTCATTGCTACATAGTTTGATATTCTTTTTGTTTAGTTTTTCAAGTACATGTTTCTTTATTTTTATTTATTTTATTTTCTTTTATTTCGGAAACATACAGTACAGTTACATAGTTTTATATTTTACACAGCTCGACTTAACTCTAATGGACCAGTGAAGTTTCCATATTATAAAGTAATTATATTCAAGATTTAAGAGAATGTAATATAGAAGTCTAGGCATCTACAGGGCTTATGACCTGTCAATGGCTGGTGTAAGTGGCCTCTTTACACACTGTATAACATTCACCATTCTGCCCATATTTGAACATCTATATTCCGTCAATTATTTCATCTGTTGATGTTTGTGAAGTTAAAGAGCTGAAACCTTTATTTATGCGGGTGAGATTTGTCTAATTGAATTATTTCACCTTCATACTAGGCAACGCCTGAAAATGGTATTTTTGAAAATGATCATTTGTATTATGTTAATATAAACAGCTCCTTAGGGAGTTGAATCCAGTCCTTGTGTACAAAAATTTTGACTAACTCAAAATATTGTTGATATGTAAGGTTATTAATGAAAGTACAAAAAAGAGAAGGAGAAAAAAAAAAACATACATGGAAGTTGTTTCAAAATTGAAATTAAAATTAAAAAAGTTATTTTAAAGTTTGTAGTTTGTAGTTAGTATTTACAAATGGAAATTACATTTAAAATTAAGAAAATTTGTAAAAGTAATTAAACATTAAGAATTAAAATAAAGAATGAAAATGCTCAGATGTAAAAATAAAATAAAATAGTAATAACATTTAAAAAGGAAAAACATAAATATACACATACATATTTTAAGGGATTCAAATAAACGATGAGAAGAACATGTAACAGTTGTAATTGGCTTAGGCCGTAAGTATAATAAATAAATAAATAAATCACTGGGTGCGGAAAGGGGAATGATGATGATGATGATGAAAGTGCATTCGAAAAGCCTGAGCATTAATATTCCGAAATCTCCGTATTTGTAATATATAGTGTTTCTTAGTTATATCAATTTGTGTTTGCCAGGAGATCATAGGACTAACGAGTGACAATTTGATTTTGTGCTTAGTAACATGTATGCAATAATATTCTGTATTATGTATGAATGTGTTCGTACTAAGACTTGGCTTCGAGGAGTACTATGTAGTGGGTATTTGACGTTTCCGAGCTCCAAAGGACTACGTAACATACAAATGCCATGTCGTGCTACTCACTTAGTGGATAACATGCTCTCCAGCTGATTTATGCGCTCCTGGCTGAGGACGCTGGATTGTGTTCATAAAATTTACATAGGCAGTTAACACGATTTCACATGTTTTCGCATCAATTGGTTACTTGTGTTACGTTTTCTTGGAATTTCCGATCCTAGATATTTTAATATGTAAATTCTACCAAGTAAAATGTTATTAATAATAATTATTTCAAATAAAAAATATAAATCGTTTTTTTTTTCACACTTTGCGTTTACATTATTCCATCATCTAAATTTTCCTTTCCGCTTCCGGTGGTGCATAAGACTCTGCATTTAGATTGTATGTTCGATGGAGGTATCAAGTTCGTCCACGAGCACAGAACTGTATTCTTTATCTGCCCGGACACGGAATAAAAACATTATGTAAAACTCAAATAAATACAGGGTGTTTTTTAAACACATCCGAAATCACAATGCTCAGTACGGGCAAGAAGACATATTAGCACATTATTTTTTTTTATTTAGAACGAAGAAAATTAAAAGAAATAAAACATTTGAAAAAACATACGGTTGCTTACTTCTGCAGGGGAGAAGCGAGGGGGGCGCGGCCGTACTGTTGACGGTGTATCTCCCTCCCCCCTCCTCGTTTCTTTCCTGCAGAAGTAAGCAACCATTTGTTTTTTTAAATATTTTATTTTTGTAAATTTTATTCGTTCCAAAAATTTAATATGTCTTCTTGCTCATATTGATCATCATGGTTTCGGATGTGACAGGGTTTAAAGAACATCCTGTATAAAGACTTAAAATGTAAAAAAAAAATTAAAATAAAAATAACTGATTTTTTTGAAAAATATTTATAAATCCTAAAACGTAGTACTTTATATAATTGGTACACATATTATTTATATTTTTATGTATTTCATTGCTTTGTATTTGTTTTTTATTATAAATTATACTATAATATTTTTGTTTAAGTAACATGTATTCTTGGCACATATATATATATATATATATACTTTATATTTGTATAATAACTATTTTTACTTTCTTACATTTGATTAGCTAAGCATTTATAATTAAGTAGTTTTTTTTGTTATTGTTATGTTAGTATAGAACTACTTATGATTTGAAATCTCCATTTTAGAACAGGCTGAGCCATGTTAGTTGGAGACTATCCTGAACAGAGAACACTCAGTTTTCATTTTCTATTCACAAGTTTTATATAGATTTCCTGTTACTAAATATGTATACTTATTTTATGCAATAAATTTATAAAATAAAATAAAAAATATATGTACAGGATTACTAACCGCCTCGTGGTCTAATGGTTAGCACGTTTACTTACCATGAAAGAGATCTCGGGCTTAATGAGGAAGTTCAGTGCCACGGAAAATTGGATATAAAAAATATTTTCATGCCCGCCGTAAAAATCAGAGCATTTAACTGATCAGCGAAGGTTCTCGAATATGCATGAAAAAATTATAAAAATGATCATATTAAAAATGAACTACGTCACAAGTTCTTGTTTATCTACCAATCACCTACAGCGTTGGATAGATTTCCGGTTTCCGGGAAGCCAACTCGTCAGTCAGGACAACTCACCGACGGCAACTAGTGACGTCATAGGCGAGGAATTTCAAAATTACAAAACTTTATAAATCGACATAGCTGTAAGCAGAATAATACTTCAAGGCCCCTTGGCTGGAACGTGAAGAACACTGATCATCCAATCAGTTAATTCTTAACGAGAAAAAAACAAAAATCATTAACTTCAAAATCCGAAATAATATAAACCAGCCGTCATTAGGAACAATAAGGATCCACCAGGGTCTAAACATTTACAGTTATGTCACTCCTGATTTATCAACATGCGACTGTACTGTTTTGAAGACAGTTAAATATATTATATACCTTGGTTTAACCTTAGCTGATTCTTTGAGATGGAATAATCATATAATGGAAACAACCAATAAATTAAGAAAATTAATATACTTACATATTCAAAATTCTACGGAGCATTGTATCCATCTCGTTAACAAAGTTGTGTACTTTGCGCTTGTACAAAGTGTATTGTCGTACGGTATCTTAGGATGGGGAGGTGCATCACTGTCTTGTCTCGACCCTCTCGTCAAGTGTCAAAAATCAGTTCTTAGAGTAATAAATAAAAAACCAGATCGCTTTCCTTCAGAGCAACTCTTTAAGGAATTCAATGTTATGGTCGTTAGACAATTGTATGTAAAAAACATAAATAATTCATTATCGCAACAATAAAATTGACCACGTCCTAACAGCACACAATATAATATCAACTCGTAGTGTGACGTCGCAGAAACACATAGTACCGCTGATGAGAACTTCTTTCGGACACAGATCTTTTAGCTTTATGGCTCCTAGAATTTATTTATTTATTTATTTATTCACACTCTTTATCAAAATACAATTCCATGTTCACTTTGCCCAGCTAACAAGGGTACATACCCCGTTCCAAGCTAGGCAATTACATTTCAATATATTAAAATAGTTAAGAAATTAATATAGAGCACAGACAAACAAAATATAAACTTATTCGGATACACATTTTGATTCATATACATACAGACATACACATATATGCACACATATATATAAATACACACATATATACATATGTACATACACACACACGTACATACACCCATGCGCATACACATACACATACATACATAATTTATAATAAGGTTTAAGATATTTTATTCACCCAACACGATGTAACTACTATACAAAAAATAAAATAAACCGGTGGCTTATTAAGTTAGGAAGACAGGAAACCGAAAACTTATTAAACTACATCGAAAGGTAAGTAATATAAATATTAATATGAATATTATCCACGACAATTTAAACACTATACAATACATAGACAAGAAGGAAAAATTTGAAATATAGACATATATATAAATATGTATGTATGTGTATGTAAGGGTATGTATATATGTATGTATGAGTATGTGGGTATGTGTATACGTTTATGTATTTCCCTTTCACAGCTCTTATATTTTCTTATCGCCTCCTCTTTTGCAGTAGTAGCTGCTCGGTTGTGTAATAATCTACCCCCTAATGTTAGAGACGCCCCTTCTTTATTTACATTTAAATCAAGATTGAAATGTCATTATCGAAATTTTTGAGTTGTTCTTTTCTCCTTCTTATTTCCTTCCCATCTCCTCTCCTCCTTCATAGTATAGTGTTTTTTATTTTTAATTTTGTATAAAATTAGGCGATACAGTATAATTTCTTAGAATATGTCCACGTACTAGTAATTTTCTCAAACTGAACGGTTTGGGTAGGAAGAAATTTCCTTAAGGCAATCTGCCCGCCCTTATATTTATATATATGTATCTATATATATATATCTATATATGCATGTATATGTGTGTTTGAATGTTTATAAGGGTGCACACGTGTGTGTGTATGTATATGAAGATATACAAATAAACATATATGTTAGTCTGCCTTAGCACGGGTTTTCTCCTACTAGGCATTACTTTATAATATAAAAAAAAAGAATAAAAAATATCTTCATGTAACAAAAATGATCATAATACGCTGCAATAAGTGTACCGTTGTGCGCCCTATGCACCATTTATTAAGGAATGGGAACGATGTATTATATTTTTAATGGTTGATAAAGGAAAAAAGGCTTTAAAAAGTACCACGTACAGGGTTTTTGTTTGTTGTCCAAATAAAATGAATTTCGCGTTTCCATTGTGCTCGAAAATTGTGGCGTAAGTAAACTCAGGAACAAATTTAATCCACCATAGACCGTTGCACTTTTCCCCTCATTAAAATGCTAACGTCCTCTTCCTGTTACAATTTGTATAAAAAGACCCCTACAGAAGATTAAACTTTTGTTAATAACTGCCAGCAAAATGTTTGGACTAGGAATTAAAATATTTGTTTGGAATTGAGTAAAATCACATTGTCTAATAAAAAATGTGAAAATGCTTTTGCACGGATAAACTCGGTAAACTTTAAACGGTTTTTTATTTATTTTTTACGTAGAATTCATCGAATCTCCTGCAAATATCAATCAAATTTAACTATACAATCTAAAAATAATTTCAAGGCTTTTAAAAAGTTTTGTAATCATTTCGGCGAATTGATCATGTCCAATCAATTTAATCACAGTCAGTGAAGAATTCACTTCCCTCTCTTCTCAATCCAATGAAGTACATATTATGTACTTCTGGATTACTTTCTTTCAGCACAAAGATGCTAAGGCTACCAGATTTCAGAGAGCTCCTTCGGGCAGCTTTTCTCGTTTGACAACGAGCAAATTTTCCGTGTATGTGGGCACCGCCAAGGAGACTTATGTCCTCAGATGCGGTGTGCGGTATGTGGTGGGTAAGCTGTATACAATCTAAAATATAAGTTTTGGAGAAGCCGTGTAAATATACTTGTCCTTTGCGAATTTAAATATATTTTTTCCATAGCGGACAATTAAATTATTTTCTCCAAAACTGCCAATGTAAGCTAGTGGATTATGCAGCCAACAATCTATTAAAATGTACTCGAACCAGAGAAAATCAATATGTAAAAACACTGACTAACCTGGTGTTGAGTCTTCTTCCTTGTCGGCAATCAGCTCACGCGCTAACGGGGAAACTGGCGATTTAAAAAACTGCATGTACACAATTGTATGGAGTCTGGAGGCGGCGCGGCGGATGATGATTATCTGCGATGGATGATAAATGTTCGCGGCGTTATATTAACCTTTACGGCGAAAAAAAGCGAAAAATATTTTTCAACAATTAGAAAAGCGTGTGAACATAACGCGTTGAAAAAAGCGAAGAATGGCGCGGAGGACGAGCAGTGTTACCAACCAACAAATGCCCCGTCAGGCGTGGCAACCTTACAAATAAAAATTAGCCAGTGTCTACTTACATACGATTCTTCTAGCTAAAATACATTGGAACAAATTATCGGCTTAACCAAGTTTAATAGTTGACACCAATTTAATCTTGAAAGAGTTCAAAATAAATTTTTGAGATATGTTAACTCCCGGTGATGTGTAGCTAGTACACATTGCATCTAATAACTTTAATATCTCCATAAATATAATAAATGATGGGTTGAGATTTTCGGTATTTCTTCGTTATAAATTTACCCATCGGTAAAAATGTTTTTTTTATTTAATAATTAATGCTTATTGGGAACATAAAAAGCGTTTTATCGAAAATCGGAGATATCACTAATACAATAGAATGTTTACCAATGTGTCGCATGTTGCGTTCCTAGTAAAAGAGTAATCCTAATATATAATTGTCTCGCACACTCTTTACGTCTCACTTTCGATAAAACGGGTATATTTGGAAGCGAGAGAGACAATTTTTATGTGCCACACGCGCGAACAGGAAAGTTTTTTGTACTTCTCCCAGACGCCCGTTAGCCGCGTTAGTAGCTCCCCGGCTTTTAATGGAGGCGGTTCTTTTGCGCGCACCAAGAGCATGAATTTATGTTTTTAGCAATAAGATTAAAAATATCATCACTTTTGACTTCAAATATAAATAATTGAAGCAATTGCCGATGAATATTACACTTTTCCGACTTAAAATCTCTCATTTTTTGCATGTGTAGTGGCTACACAGCACCGTAACGCGCGGATGTTTTTAGGACAGGGACTTGTTAACTTTTAACCCGGAATCAGATGTGAATTTATTGACCATGACTTCCTATTAAATATTTTAATCTTGTAAAAATCAACTGAGAGAAGAAAACTTATAGATTTAGTAAATTTATTTAAGATTGTAAAATTTACATGGGACTGTCCAAATCTATTAGCACTCATTAGCTTCAAGGTACCTGGATGAATGACTCGTCAAGTACCCGCCATTTAGTTGAAACAATTCGCGAACGGTATACTCGTATAATGCTGTTCTGAATAGCCCTGTGAATGCCCAGACTTATGTGTTTCCTTTTAAAAAATATTTTCCATCTCTGTTGTAATATGATCATACTTATACATTTCTACAACAGCATATTGCCGGTTGCCTGTGTTCTTAAAGAGGAAAGTTCCCTACGTGTGGGACTCAGTAAACAATATTATATTGTACTTACAAACTGTGGTAGAATTGGTTCAAGTTGCCAGACAACTTTGGTCCTTAATGCACTGCAGCAAAAGTTGTCGTTATATTTTGAGGTATTACCGATGAGAATACCTTATTATTCAAATTTAAAATGAATCTTTTGTAGACCAATACTCAAATGCAATTTTAAATTTGATTCCTTATAATTTCTACCTATTTATATTATTTTTACTGGATTTGTTGAAATGATAAAATTATGTGAACTGACATTTAATACATTAAAAAAAATCGCATTCCTACATAAAGTGCACCATTGTAGGCAGATGAGCAGAGTTTAACATTTGCAAAAAGAATTATATTTTTAAAAATGATTCATTTTAGGTTTTGGTATTCAATCTTAAACTGAATACCAAAACCTAAAATGGTACCCACTTATCAATAAAAAGTTACACTATCCTTTTTACGTTTATCTGAACGGTTTATACGCGCTTTCACGACACAATCAAGCATTTCGGTTTGAAATTAAATGTCAAGCTTGGGTCAAAAAACCTGACTGGCGGTTAAAGATCGACTAAATACGCACTGGGCATGACTGAGCGTTTGTGCTTGAGTTAAGTGTCATAATTTTAGAGGGCTCAGGGTGCATCAATGTGTATTAATACTCGTATAATAGGTCGATGGTTTTATTTAAGAAAACCGAGCCTTTTTCTATGGTTACGTAAAAGCATTATGAAGCAAAGTTTTGTACAATCTTTTTTTCATTCAAACATATTTCCGTAATTTCCAACTGGATTATGGCTCTAGTGAATTGATTTTTTATTTTTAAATGTACCCTTTAAGGCTTTAAGGTACGACATTCAGTTGTCTTTTTCGCACAGTATCGGGGAAGCATCTGAAAGACAGTGACAGAAAAACAATGTCGAAATACCTATTTATCAAAATTCAATATCTCTCATAATGTATGTAATCTGAAACACAAAAATAATAATAAACATAACTAATTTGAACTCAATACAATCATTGATATCAAACTTTTGATAGGGTTCATTTAATATATACATGAGTATGAACTCAAATCTAGCAATAGTAAAGCATTGCCGGGTTCAGCTCGATACAACTAAAAAAAATAATCTTAAAGTTTTGAACAGAAGTTTTACACCCACATAACATTTGCATTCGTTATATCTGACGACATCAATGTTCTAGGAAAATCTTAATTACTTGGGAAAGTTTGAAACCTCCTGCGCTTTATGTTCCCCCGATACTAGCGCTTCATACAACCAGGAGTTCATAGAGCCACGGAACCTGTTCCCGTATTCATGGCGGCAACACGTTGAAAGAAAACCGCTTTACGAGAGAAATGGAAAAATAATGTGTATTTGTTGGACTATTTCGCAAAGAAAAGAAAATCATAAGCGAAGTTATTTCATATTTTCGTAGTGAAGAAAACCAAAATTATTATGTCGTATAAAATCAAAATGGTGTTAAGATTGGATTAAGGCCCATTTTTATCAAAATGTAGCATTCGTCATTTTATAAAAACATAAAAAAATATTTGAGGTATGTCAAAATGTTCGGAGACAAAAACTAAATTCAATGTTTTTGAAATTTATAAAAGTTTTAATTTTTTTAACTAAGGACATTAGAAGGTACCGAAATAATTAGACTTTCTTTATTCCCTTCTCAAAAATATTTCCCTGTCTTTAGCAATAAATGTCTACCTCTTTACGTGGGTCTATCATGCAGAGACAAAAATACAATCATAAACAGGGCGAAAATACGAATAAAGTAATACGAATTATCAGCTCAACACATGCTTTAAGAAAAATTCACATACTGTATTTTTCTCTTATGATTTTTGTATTTACATTTTTTATTTAAAATAATGTATTATCACTGAAGTGTCCCGTGATGAAAGAAACATTTGACTTTATTTTGAAACATGCCCTAAATACATATTCATCTATTTTTTACTTGTAACATTTATCCTGTAGTGAAACTGTTTTCGTGTAAAGATCAATATATGAAAATAGAACTTACTAGATGTTTTTTTGTATAGTTTGTGTGTATTTTTCATGATATATGTAGATGATTGAATTCAGCCGTTACACTTAATTACTTTAATTTATGTTTTGTGTGGACTGTCTATAACTCCCCTGCGTTACACGTCTAGTATCAGCGCTGATTATATTTCGATTTCCGTTTCGTAGCGGTTGGAGACGTGTTAGTTTACTGTATTAGTGAGCCTGGCACTTGTTGCCAGTGCCCATAATCCTATGAGTAACACTAGAAATATATCATCATCATCATCGTTCCCTTTCCGCACCTAATGGTGCTTAGGGAACTGCATTGGTACACCAATCGCAGCGTGTCTTGATCATTTTTGTTACATGAAGGTAAGATGCTCATTCTTACGCTTCAGGGTCCAGTCGAGGGACTATGAAATATTCTGATGTGATAACACCATTTTTAAATATATATTTCTATCAGCCATCACGGGAATCGAACCCGAGACCTCTCGGTAGGCAAACGTGCTGGCTATTACACCGCGAGGCCGACAAATAAATACTCCTTTTTTAAAAACTTATTTTGCCTGATTTACTCGTTATTATTTAAAAATAATTTTGAAGCACAACAGGCCAGGAGGCTTTTACACAGAACATCTTGGCTTGAGGAAAATTACGATTAGCTTTTGCGTTCTTACCGGAAATCGAACCCGGAACTTTCCATGCATGAGAAATGTCTTTACCAATCCAAACCCATGAATACGTGCGCAAGCCACCCCCATTATCCACTTCTTAATAGCAATTTTATTATTAGGGTAATTAAAATAAATATATAAGGACTTTGTTTTAAACCACTGATTTTTTTTTTCTTTCGCCCGGTTCCAAACCAACACAAGCTTATTTATTAAGGTATGCTTAACTTTTAACTCTATCCTATTTTATTTTTACAGTGATTACTTACATGTGAGTATTTTACTTACTGTCCTTTAATAAATCATTATATTACAAGAAAAACAATTATTAACAATTATCAAACAAAGCCACTTGCGTAATTATCCATTTAAAAAACCCTCAACATTCAATACGGAAACTCTATATAACATATTTAAGGTTCATACTGTAGACACGCTTTATAAAATAAATTCAATTATACAAATTTATAAAGAAGAAAAAATAAAAGAATTTGAGATGAATAAGTCACTCAGATACTAAAATAATATTCAAATTCCTAAATTCCACACAAGTCATGGTTAAAATAGCTTTGTCTTCAAATGTGTAAAAATTTATAATAATCTTCCCAATTAACTAAAAAGTATTAAAAATAATGTAGCAATAAATAAATTTAAAGTAAATCCAAAGAAATTTTTTGAACACGTGTAAAAACTGCATTTAATATTGATTAGAATAAATGTTTTATTATTTTATGTTTTTTTCTTTCCATATTCTATGTTTTTTTCTTCTCTCATATACTTGTATATTCAAAATTATATAAATTCTTATAAATAAACAACTTCAACAGCGTAAGTCACTCTCCAAGCACAAGAGTTAGTCTTTTTTTTTGGAAAGTTACAGTGATAACATTAACTAGATGTATAAAAGTACATCTGGATATAATTTTTTTAAAAACATGTACCTTTTATGAAATTTATTCATAAAAAAAATATTTTTAAAAATTCCTTAGAATCCAAACGTTATTGATGATGATCATGACATAAACACATCTATATTATGGGTGGTTTTTTTATTAAAAGCTTATGTAATACTAAATTCTTATTTTAGAGGTTTGGCCCATTTTTTCACCCCTATATCGGCTTTATATCAGCCTTTCTAGTTAATACGTAGTCGGTACGTTTATTAGGAACATTAATTACTAGCCTAGCAGTTTATCGTGTATGAGTTTATGGAGGTCCTGTGGTTTTAATGCTGCGAGATAGCTTCGCAGATTCATTACTCCAAATGTGCTATGTATTAACCATGTATGCTGTTTTTAAATCAACGCTTTTACTATATTATTTAACCATATTATTTCAGTATGACTGTTTTTTTACTTACTTTTTTTTATGTGCGGCTTCGCTCGCATGGTATTGATAAAGCTTATGAATTAGTTTTGTCGTTTAGTAATAAGAATTTTCGAAGTAAAATGATATTTATTTACAACAACAACAACAACAACAACAAACCATCACGCCGTTTCTCCGTAGGGGTAGGCTGAGAGGATAGAACGCCATAACACTCTATCTTGGCATAGAGACCTCGCTTCCTCTACATTCATACATCTTCTCATGCGCGCACACCGATTATTCCTACTTTTGACATGTCCATCTTCAAGTATTTGATGGACTTGATCGTGCCATGTCTTTCTCGGTCTTCCTCGTTTTCTGCATCCATCAACGTTTGCATCGTAGATCCTTTTAGCCGTTCTTTCGTTGTCCATTCGCTCTACATGTCCAAACCAACGCAGCACCCCTTTCTTGATTCTGTCAATAATGCATGTCTCAGCCTTACACACTTCACGGATCTCGACATTTGTGCACCTATCATACATCGTTTTACCACACATTCGCCTGAGGGATCGTATTTCGACAGCATTCAACCTACTTTCATCATTATTTTTCCAATTCCATACTTCGCTCCCATACATTAGAGTTGGAACTAGAACTCCGTTGTGAACTGCTAGTTTAGCCTCCTGCGATAAACATTTGTTTGCCAAAGTAGATTTTAGTGCACCGTTCACCCTGTTCCCGGCACTCACCCTCCTTTCAATATCTTTCTCGGCCTTTCCGTCCCTAGTAAACATACTTCCCAGGTACACAAATTCTTCTACCTGATTCAGAATATCTCCGTTCACGCTGATCTCACATTTAGTTATATTTTCGTCCCTTTCAAAAACCATCACTTTCGATTTATCAACATTCATAAGCAAATCGCCTTTCTTGCATACATTTATTTACACATTAACGGTTTAAAGAACCTTTGACAAAGAAATAATAATTTACAGAAATAATCACAACAGTGCGCAATAATCATGTAGTACATAGTATGAAATAATAGAATAATTAAAACAAAAAAAAATAGAGAACGTATAATACAAAAAACAAAAAAGTAAAAAAGAAACATCTCTAAATAAAAGATAACAATAATTATGAGAAAATCTTATGTTTTAAATAAAAATATAACACAGTAATGTTGATAATAACCAGATAATAATGATAATTTAAAAAATCAATACAATTTTTTGAGCAATAAAATAAAAAAAATGAAAACTTAAATTAACCTACGTAAGTAGCCTGGACTCTAAAAGTTAATATTATAAACCGCCTTGAAGCATTTGAAATGTGGATCCATCGTAGAAGGTTAAGAATATCTTGGACCGATATGATAACCAACAATGAAGTATTACATAGAGCCAATACTAAAAGAGAACTATTTACCACCGTTAAGCTCCGTAAGATTTCATATTTTGGCCATGTGTTGGTTGAGAGGTGATAAATAAACCATACTTCAACTTGTCATGAAGGGGAAGATCGAGGGACGTAGAGGGGTCGGAAGAAAACAGCTTTCCTGGCTTCGAAACATCCGAGCATGGACCAGGATTAGAACTGTGGAGGAGCTGTTTCGCACTGATCAGGATAGGGAAGCTTTCTCCCAAGTGATCAACGTCGGGGGGACCCGACATGACACGTGAAGAAGAAGAAGTAGCCTGTATCAATTGCCAGTCCTTTAATTATTATGTATTTTTGTATTTTTTAATTTAGTACGTACTATTATTTGGCATATGATTTATTGCTCCTATTTCTTATATTTCTTACTATAGTATTAAGGGAGTTTCTAGAAAACATATCTCAATTATCATTTCAATTATTTTTTTATAAATATATTCTTTTTCTGTTGATTTCAATGATACTCTTATTTTTTTTTTTTTTTAATACTACTGTATTTTACCATTATTTTGTTGATTTTAATGATACCATTATATTGTATATTTGATTATGTGTGATTCTTTATTTGTATAATTTACATTTTAAAACTTATTTCTGATTATTTTGCATTGTAATCTTTGGAATTTTATTATATATTACTTATACCTTTTTTCTAGATTGTTATTCTATTGCATCACATGTCATCATAATTTAATCTAATTAATTTTACTATGTATTTATATTGCGGCTTGACACGGGCATAGCCTAAAAAGCCTTAATAAGTTCATCAATATTTAAACTAGTGTAATTTTGATTGAATAAATAAATTAATAAATAAATATCCTTAACCGCACAAATGTGAATAAGGCGCTGTGTCGGTATACAAATTACACCGCCAACCGATCATATATTACGTTAAATAAGGGTATAAGAAGCAAACTTGATATTTGCGAAATACTTTCTAAAACGATTTCTAATAGAGAAATATCATATACTACGAATACCGATAAAACTAAATGAAATTGATTTAGAATAATTATTTGTATTTTCAAAATCAATATGGATATAGTGGAGAAATGTTTTCATTCATAAATGTCAAAAAGAAATTCAGTAAAAATACGTTCGTAGAAAAACGCGACGTGTTTGGCCTTGGTTGTTGTGACGTCAAGACTCGTGATATTGTTCTATACAAAATTCAAAGGCAAGGAACAAATAAACATGAATCGTGATGTATTAGGGGCGTGGCCAATGGAATCACCGTTTTTGCGGGAATTCTAAATAACGAATATTAAAGTATTTTTTATGCAGCGAATAATTAGCAAAAAAATTTTTTTTTCTGGACAGTATTTCGTAGATCTTTATAACTTTGAAAATGTAAAATAAAAAAGTGTTATTCCCCATCTTCACTAAATCAATGGAGAACGCTAAGTTTGCGGTGTCAAGTAGTATAATTGAAATCTGTTTTTGCATGATTTAGATATGGTTTAGGTAGGTAAGTTTTTGGCATCGATAACTAATTTTCCGTTGTTTTTAGGGTTTAAAAGTTTTCTTCTAACTCCCTCAAATGCAAAGTCAGTTATAGTTTTCAGTCTAAAACTATGAAATATCGTACTGAAAATATGCTACTAAACTATTATTTTATATAAGTATCCTTTGAATGTTTCTAATTCATTTAAATTTTGTGCTGGAAGGTGCGATGGCTTCTTGTGTTATATTATGTCTGTATTTTTATTATTCATACCTTGCCTTTGTGGAAGTTTGGATCCCTAGCCATTAGATAGTCAATTACAGCGATGGTACTGCTTCTCATACAAACTTTCTCATACGATGAAGATATAACGACTTAAAAGTGTTATGTTTTCTTCTGAGTGTTTTTTTTTTGCGTTTTTAATTTTTTGCCATTTGAGTTTTCCACAACTTGGCAAGCTTTGTGTCGATTTTTTTCTTTCAGATTCGGTTTTGAGACATCATCATAATTATTTCTCTATCTGCATCCAGTGGCGCATAGAAGGGGCGAATCGTTCATATAAGCGATTATGCGCAGCTTAAATGTATAAATGCCTATTGGTAATAATGTTTTACATTATGTATATTTATGGAAAAATTAATAAAATCATTTTCATCTATAACTATTGACATCAAAGCACATTTATAATAATTAAATTATATTAGTCCTTCTCTGTGCGGTTCTTCTCGAACATAGAGACACGCTCTTATGCTTCGAGAGAGATTCATTCTGACTTAATATTAAAGTATTTTATATTTATTTATTATTATAATTTATTTATTTACATACAAAATTGTAAATTCAATATGGGATTTCCCTGAACTATTATCTCTCATCATTTTCAGGGTGCCTGGAAGAATGACTAAACAGGTGCCACCGTTTTGTAGCAACAATTCACGGACAGTGTATACTTGTAATGCCGTATTAAATAGACTTCATGAACTCTGCAATAGTAATTCCCACGTATCTGATATATTTAGTGTAGAGTATTGTTCCTATAGAACAAACCCTTTGAACTTTTTCAAAGATGGTGAATGGTAATTATATTTATTTATTCAAGCATTTTATAATATATATATTTACAGTTTTTTGTTCACTTTGCCTAGCTGTGTGAAACAGTACTTATGATTTTCTTGTTGTTTTACTGTAGAATGTTTTATTATTTAAACTTTCTACTGAATATGCTGTATAATTATTAGATTAATTTTTAAAATATAAATCTTGTATAATTTTTGGTTTAATTTTTTTTCTATAAATCTTGGGTATAAGATGATTCATATTTAAAAAAAAAAAAATTTAGCCAAATATGGTTATTTTATAAATGTTTGTAAAAGGCAGACTTGTCGTTTATGTTTATAAAATAAAATAAAATAAAATTAGTTTATTGCACATTATTTGAGACATAAGTCCTAACTCCGTGGGATTAAAAGTCCTGTTGAGATAGGACGAGCAATTAGTTGACACAGACACAAGAGTACATCTCCACAAATGTAGGATCAGAAACACAAAAAAAAATAATTCAAAAAAACATAAAGATATATGGCACTTCAATATGGTTAACAGTAAACTCAAACATTCGGAAAATCATCAAGGAGTTTCCCACTCAAATCCCTCCCTCTAAGGAAAATCCAGTCCTTAATCCCTCTCTTGAAAATAGTTTTGTCCTTGAGAGCTTAATACGCTCTTGCAAAATATTGAAAATGAGATATGTTTCTGAGCATAAGTCGAAAATAAATTAATTGAATTGAATTGAACAATAACCTGGGTATAATCTACCAGGTTAGAGGTGGTTGATCTGGCAGATCTAAATCCATGCTGTTCATCGATCAGTATATTCTTAAACAGGGGCGTGATTTTGCTAGTAATAATTGCCACAAACATTTTAGGTGAACAAGATAATGTTGAAATATTGATTTATATTGAATACAATACATCATATTCTGCAAGTCTAACAGTATTCCACGTATCGGCGAAAGCAAAATCCTGCAGTACATTAACGTCATTCCTACCATGGAGACGTTCAGAATATGGGTAAGAATGCAAATTGTTAATTAATAAAATTAACAATTTGAGTTAGTTTAATTTGAGCTCTGAAAAAGGGAAGAGTCGTGATCTGTGCTCAGTGAAATTATCAAGTTCAATGCTGCAGGTGAAAGACAGATAAGCCAGTTATTAGGCGTCTCCCTCGAGTTTTCATTTAATATTTAACCCTCGTTAAAATTCAACCCTTATAATGGCACCTGGCCATCGGAAATGAACTAAGACGCCCGTTGGGTTAACTTATCAAAATCGATTTAAGGCGAAATTTCGGTGACGCCAAACCATGAATTTCTAATGAACGGGAAGTTCTCAGCAGACAGATGAATATATTGTTCTAGTTGAGGGGATATTCACCCCGCTTATGACCTCTAAAACACCGCTCAAAAGATATATTACGTATTTATTAGTAATTAATCTAGGGGGCTGACCAGGGCCCTGATTACGATGAGAAGTAAACAGGAAGTTAACCAATTAAAACGCAAGTCGTGTTTTTCAGTTTACGTTGGAAGAACATCAAGAAATTTTGATATTCGTGTTAAAGAACATAATCTGAGGTGTCTTCACAATAACAATTTCTCCGAATTCGCCAATCACCTAATCAATTTAAATCATGACTTTATTGAAAATACAGGAGTTAAAATCGTACATACAAAAAATAAAGTGCTAAAAGTAAATAATATGAAAATATTTCACATTAGAAAAGCTTTAAAAATAATGTTCCTTTGATCAATAATCAAAGAACTTTTCAATATAGCCCGCTAAATGATGTTCCATTGTATTGCCACCCTGAACCTGTTAATCTCACTCCCCTCCTTTCATCCCTTCCCTGTTTTTTTCAACTATTTTTCAAACATCATGTTTGTTCTTATTAGTGCCTGTGCTTACTAAAATGCATGTAGTGTTGGTTTTATATATTTGTGAAACAACTATGGTGAAGGGGTATTGTGGGTTTTGCATGTTGGTTTTATAAATGTCTTGACGAAGATACGGGTACGTCTCGAAACCGGTAGACACAGAAAAGTCGGCAAGTGGTTCCATACAAATATGTTTTAAATAAAATTGTATTGATAGTTTTTTTAGATATTTCTTGATAAAACTCCATAGCCAATGATTTAGATAAAGTTATTAATCAAACTCCTTGGTTGAGTTTCACTTTCATTTAATTTGACCAACGAACGCTTTCGCCTATTAAGACATCTTCAGGACTGCTAAACTGTTTACAACATTTTGAATATTTGGTACAAGGTTTGGATAAAAAAAAGATAACAGAAGTATTTTATTAGTGGACAGACAACATGAATATAATTACAACTGGTTTGCAAAACAGTCTATTTTTAGGAAAGTTTTTGACCGAAACTGGGATAAGTTCTTAGTATTTTTGTATTTCTTATTTATTTATTTACTAACATAAGGTTATTGTACATTTTTTGAGACAATAAGTCCCAACTCTATGGGACTAAAAGTCCCGTGTTGAGATGGGACGAGCAATTATATGGCACAGACACATGAGTATATCACCGCAAATATAGGATTAGAAACATAAAAAAAACATTTATATGGCACATCAATAAGGTAAACAGTAAACTCAAGCATTTGGAAAATCATCAAGGAGTTTCCCACTCAAATCCCTCCCACTAAGGAAAATCCAGTCCTTAACTCTTTTCTTGAAAATAATTTATGTCCTTGAAAGCTTAATACGTTCTTACAAAATATTGAACACTCGGTGCGATAAATGAGAGAAGTGTCCGAGCAAAAAATATTATTATCATTCATTTAAAAAATTGTGGTGATAAAATATGTCAAATTAATGTATTTTTTATCTTTGTTCCAGGTAAGTTTGGGGCGCTTTGTAAGTAATGAGTAAATCCCCTTCTGCTACAATGGACGACCTTTTCGATACAATCGACCTATAAATATCAAACCAACTTCAAGACAACTTTCCAAAGGTCAGGTACTTTAATTATGATCGGTAATTTGTAAACTTTATACAATGGAGTATTGTAAATTGTATTTCTATCGACCTACTTAAATTGTCGAAAGGGGTAGACAAAGACACCGGATAAGAAAGTCAATGACGGAATTATTAATTTCAGAGTTCATTTACCAGTTTGACTGGTCTAGTCTGAAGATGCCTATTAGAGGGTAAAAGCGCTAATCGGTCAAATAAATAAGTGGAAGTGTACCAAGTTTTTAAAAATTAGTAACTTATATGTGAATATAAATCATTACATCATAACTAAAATATAATTTCTTTTCGACCGGCAAATTACGCCTATTGAAATTTAGATTAAACAATTTATTGGTATTTGTATGAAGACAAAATATCTAAATAATAAATGGAAGATGATGTGTAAAGTACAACATTTTGGCTATTGCTGGGTTTATGACGCCTATTTTAAATGCATATAAGTTTATTAAAATAAATAAAACAACTTTGTTTTTAACCACTATTTTTTTATTTTCCACCGACCGGTTTCAAAGCAAACAAGCTTCTTCATCAAAGTTTACGTAACTAATGAATTGATTCCTTTTTTATTTTTATCATGTTCACTAAATACTACACGTGGACCCAATAAATCAAGTCGTTTTTTCCTTACACTCACACGATTCGTAATAAGAAAACAATAATTAATAACCAAATAAACAATATTTCTTTTAGTCCTCTCCTGTCTTGCTTCGAAAATATTGATATCAAATTACCACCCGTGTAAGGAAAAAACGACTTGATTTATTGGGTACACGTGTAGTATTTAGTGAACATGATAAAAGTAAAAAGGAATCAATTCATTAGTTACGTAAACCTTGACGAAGAAGCTTGTTTGCTTTGAAACCGGCCGGTGGAAAATAAAAATTAGTGGTTAAAAACAAAGTTGTTTTTTTAATTTTATTATAATGAATAATATAATGAATAACTGTTGGACATGGGGGTGATTCATGACATACTTAGTGGACGCCTTGATAGTCCAGCTCTTTTGTCGGAGTTATCATTAAATGTCCCCAGCTACCGCACCCGTCAGACGTCGAGCTCTCTATTTCATCTGCCAGCAGTTCGTACGAACTATGCCCAGAACTCTCCACTTACACGTTTTGTTAGTGAATATAATTTGAACTTTCCCCTTATTGATCCATTTGATTGTAAAAAAATAACATTTAAAATGCGCGTCTTAAAACATACTTTTTTGTCTTATACTTAGTTTCAATAATAAAGTCTTATTTTATCTTATTTTATTCTATTTTATTATATTTTATCTCTAATTCTTAATATTTTAAATATATTTATATTTTCGACACTTGGCACTTGTGCCAAGTGTCGAAAATATCTATCGCAAGAGGCTAAATTAGCAGTTCATAATGGAGTTCTGGTACCAACCCTAATGTATGGAAGCGAAGCATGGAGTTGGAAAAAAAGGGACGAAAGTAGACTGAATGCTGTTGAAATGCGATCCCTCAGGCGAATGTGCGGAAAAACAATGTATGATAGGTGCCCTAATGTCGAAATTAGAGCAGAATGCAAGGCTGAGTTACGCATTATCGACAAAATTAAGAAAGGTCTTTTGCGATGGTTCGGTCATGTGGAGCGAATGAATGATGAAAGAACAGCTAAAAAGATTTATGATGCGAATGTGTCTGGTTGTAGAAGTCGAGGAAGGCCGAGAAAGACATGGCATGATCAAGTACAACAAATTCTTGAAAGTGGTCATGTGAAAAGTCGGAATAATCGACGTGCGTGCATGAGAAATGTATGAATGTGAAGGAAGCAAAGGAAGTGTGCCAGGACAGAGTGGTGTGGCGTTCTATCCTCTCTGCCTACCCCTCCGGGGAAATGGCGTGATGGTTAGTTAGTTAGTTAGTTAGTTGGCACTTGTGCAATATTTACACACATGTCCACCCTCATTCCAATATAACACCCACCCTCTCACTTACTTACACTCACACAAACACACTAGTATATATTGTACGTGTATTTAATGTATTTCTGTGGATATCTGTCATTGGTTTTATTCTCTGTATATTTTATTTGTTGTATTTTTGTTAAATGTATTACTGTTGATATCCCCAATAAATAAAAAAATATAAAAAAACCACAAAGTTAGTGCTTCAAATATAAACTGCGTATAAATTTCTTTGGTATTTCGCTTTTGTTCTCGCTACAAACGATATGAACGAACATACGAAATGAAGGGCTCAGCTTCTCTGTAACTGCCGCAAGAATATTAATATTAAATTAAAAGCTAATAAATCCAAAGGAACTCGAATAAAAAAAGATAAGCCTATTTCTACGGACTGAGATAGTTCGGTGTTTTCAAAATATTCCTCGGATGTTTTGTGGAAAATAACATTTTAATTATTTCTCACGGTCTGCTAGATTTATGATCGTTCCCGCTAACACGCTAATTAATCGAAGATTACAGCTTGTCGTGCGGACGTCAGGTGAAGTATCCGCCATATTTATCAAAACAACTTTCCCGCCATTATACAATAATTTCCAGAAAGCCTCCTTCCATCATCGACCCTTTTATCGGCGTCGGCGTTTTGTAACTAGGGTTGGCAATAGTGTTTATAAAAATAATCAAAAAATTGAAATTGTCTCTCGTTTTTCTGGTTTCTATACCCATAATTGGTTTGCTGCAAACACCCGTATTGATTTTGGTCCTCAGCGGCTGTTTTTAACTATTTGATGCGTGTCTTTAATTTAAAAAGGAATTAGTGTTTTGGTGACGTGTATGAAGGGTGTAAGAGTTACGTCATTTTTCAAAATAATGATAAATATAATTTTTATTTTTATTTTTTATTTTATTTAAATTTTATTGATAAACCCTTACGGGTTACATACATTTAACAAAATGTTTTCACTTTTAAAATTCACATTCTACTGTTAATAATAATATTTTTAACATCTTTTGTAAAGGTTGCCTGAGTCTTTTGTTTAGTTTTGTCTGGTAGTTTATTGTATAATTTCAGTCCATGGTTTATAAGTCTCGATTGTCCTTTTCTCGTTTTAAAAGATTGTATATGATATTTTTCTGATATTCTCGTATTGTGTTCATGTTTACTACAATTTTTTTCAAGTTTTAATTCTTCGTCTACAATAACATCAGTGGCTAATTTATGAATAAATTTTAAAGATTCTAGTTTTAATCTTAATCGATAGATTCTAATTCTAATCTTAATTGATAGATCAATTTATGGTATTTATTGACAATTCTTGATGAAATTCTGTTTTTTTTTTTTTTACAAAGTAAGTTTAAAGTTATAAATGTTTTGTACATATGTAGGGTCCATAGTCCATAATCGATAACACACACGTGTTTAATTAGTTCACCCGAAGTAGACTTATGACCGACGATGCAATGTCATCATTTTCTATCGAATCCAATACATACGTTTAATGCAACTCTTATAGTATTGCACGATAAACCGGGAGCATTGTTCTGCAGTACATTCACATCGTCCCTACTATGAAAAAATGAACTACAAAGAAACGTCGTCCGTAAAGAGACCACAGGACGCAACGCCAGTCAGTCGGCCCAAAAAGTTCAGTTCAGTCAGTCAGTCAGTCCAGCTCCATGACGTCACTCGGTTCCAGCATGTAGTTCAAGCGCAGTATCTTCAACTCATCCTCGCCGCTACGCTCGCGCTACACAACCGAGTGCTGTATCTTATTCGCCATGTAATAGATACGCATTGAACAGCAACCTCGTGTCTTCTGTTAATCTCTAACTGGGGTAGGAGCTCCAACCAACCCTAGACAACCTACACAAGCATCATAACGTTTTCACCTCTCTAATAAAGTGAAAACTCGTGTTTAGAGAGGGAGTTCGTTTTACGTTATTTTTTATTTATACATGTATTACATTTTATTTCTACTGTATATCGAATATCAGTTTTATTTTATGATATTTGAATATCAACTCGTTTTCCTGTGACTTATCGGGTTCCCCCGACGCGACGTTGGCGATCATTGAAACCCCCACCCACTTACCCCGATCTGTTTAAAGGGCCTTGTGGCCTCTTTTCAGATCTGCACATTGCAAAAACATTTTTTTAGCTTTAATGAACGGTTATTATTTTTTTTTTCAAGATTTTTTTTACAAAAGATTTGTTTTTTTTAGAATTTATATGTACTGCTTTCAATGCCCCTTTCGCCGTCAGAGCGACCTTGGTAAATATAGTCAATTTATCTGTCACCCTCAATCTAGTTTTTCCAATTCTTCATTTTATTTTATTTAGTCTTAAAATAGTACAAACATTATACATGAATGTTCTTTTATAAACTTATGTCTAATTATCATTAAAATATATACTGATTAATAACATTTCAAACAATATATGTGCACTTAAAAGCTATCACGAATAATGCAGAGATCAAAACATTTTAAACAAAGTCACCATATTACAAAAAAAGCTCCAAGAATAATCCCGAGAAAAAAAAACAAGAAAAAAAAATTCACAAGGGTAAAGTCGATGCTAAATTATTTAATGAAAGTACTTACTCATTGTAAAAAAAGAGAACCCTTTCAATACAATGATTTTCGTTCAAATAACCATTTAATCATTATTTTGGAAAACCCACAAAAAAAATCCTTTAAAATCAACCCGAATACGATAACTTTTTAAGAGCTAATTTATCTGGTACACACATGTTTTTTTACTCACATTTCAATGAAATTATTTTTTTGTTCTCTTATTTCTAATGGTATTTCCTTATAATACAACTGTGCAGCTCGGTGCATCAACGAGTTCTACGTCTTTGTCTTCTAACAAAATGGCAGCCTTACTTCTGATGGCGATAGGGTATGTTAGTTCGTTAGCTTGTTTGTTAACCGGAAGAAACTAGTACGATCGGGAGAACCAGAACCGTCACCAGTTGGCGATCATTCTAGAGTAGGCCTTCCTGTCCTGCGCCGACTGAAAAAGATCCTCGTCCCTGCGCACTCCCGTCCAGTCGCGGATGTTCCTCAGCCAGGACATCTGTCGCCTTCCAACTCCACGCTTTCCCTCAATCTTCCCCATCATAATAAGATGTCGAAGCGCATATTCGCTTCGGCACATGATATGGCCCAGATAGATATATATATATATTATATTTTATTTATTTCGAATACAAACAGATGTACAGGTAAAATTATTATAAATAAAAACTATAACAAACGTATATAATCATGCACAAAATTAAGAGTGGTTGCAATTTTAGTTTTTTTTTTAATTTTCCTTTTCTTAGCTTTGGCAACCCTTGGAAATTTTCACTCTCGTTCCAACTTTAGGGTCGCAACCCGCGGAGTCTGTGCGAAATGCCACCTGGTCCCGACGAAGAATGAAAACCTTTCTATAAGAGTGAGTGGTAACAAAGTTTTTGCGCTTATTTCCTGCACATCCGCACATCCGCACCTCCGGGATGTGTGACTTAGCGTAGTATTCGCACTTCGTATTTACGACTATCGTAAAGTAGAATTTCTGATATACGAATTACGAATGCGAAGAAAAGCAAGTTGCGAATTTCAAAACATCTCGTTTATTTTATTATTTATCTATATACAGGGGTAGGCGCTCGAAGTGTTACCAGCTTCACGCTGCTGTAGCAACCAAACGACTAATGACAGTGCGTTCATGTTTTGACACGTGTCAGTATGTTATATTGTTAATAACTCTACTGAAGCATATCGGTTTACGTCACAGTTAAAAAAGTTATCGAAACGGAATTCAAACTCAACAGTGTTATTGCTCTGTATCTGGTTGGAAAATCCCAACCAGTGATTATTAATGAGCTACAACATTTACATGTGAACAAAATGTTTGTGTATCGGACTATTTTACGTTACAGTGCTACTGGTAGCGTAAAAAAACGCCATGGATGTGGACATCCAAAAACAGCAACATCAACAGAAATGGTTCAAAAGATGAAGGCCAAAATTCAGCGTAATCCACGGCAAAGCGCAGTTCGATTGGCGAAAAATCTCAATGTGTCTGCTTGTAGCATGGAGCGATATTAAAAAATGAACTACGATTGAAGTCCTGCAAAATACAAAAAAATGCAAGATTTAACGCCTGCATGAAAGGCAGTTCGCCTAGCAAGAGCATAGGTGTTAAATCACTTGTACTTTGGTGGCGAGCTCGAAAATTTGGTATTTTCTGAAGAAATTTTTTTTACGTTTCAGAAATATGTAAACAAACAAAACGATCGTGTGTGGTTACAGTGCAAATTAAAAGACAATTTAGACCAGCGAATTGCTTTGCGAAAGCAAGCGCCTGCATCAGTGATGGTTTGGGCAGCGGTAACTGCCACAGGACGCTCACCACTCGTTTTCGTCGAACAGGGCGTAAAGGTAAATCAGCAAATCTACCGCGAAAAGATTTTAAATGATGCGTTGTTACCTTGGGCACGTAAAAAAATCAGTAGAAACCATTGGACGCTTCAACAAGACTCGGTATTATTCCATAAAGCCCGTGAAACCCAACGTTTTTTACCCAGCTTCATTTTATCACAACAGTGGCCTCCATATTCCCCGGACTTAAACCCAATGGACTTTTGCATATAGTCCATTCTAGAGGCCAAAGTATCAGTTAAAAAATATGAGTGGGTCGACCCCTTAAATATTGCTCTTCGCCGAGAATGGGAGAAAATATCATCAGCCCACATTCGTGCAGCGTGAAAGTACACAAAACTTATATATGTATATATATGTATACAGGGGTTCATTAAACCCTGTCACATCCGAAATCACGATGATCAGTATGAGCTAGAAGATATATTGGCACATGAAAATAAATTTTTAGAACTAATAAAATTTTAAAAATATATATCAGAAAAAGCAAATGGTTTCCGACTTCTGCAAGGGAAAAATAAGGAGGGGGAGAGGGGAAGTCTGATACGCCAAAATGCGCGGCCGCGCTCCCCTCGCTTCTCCTTTGCAGAAGTAAGCAACCATTTGTTTGGTTTAAATTTTCTTTGTTCCATATATTTTTTTAAATATGCTAATATGTCTTCTTGCCCATACTGATCATCGTGGTTTTGGATGTGACAGGGTTCAAAGCACATTCTGTATATAAGTTTTGTGTTTGTATTTTAGCTTTGTTATATTTGCTATGCACATTGCAAACACGAAGATATTTAATATATTAAAATAGAATAAAATCACTTTGTTTTTATGTACCACTTACATATTTTATAATTTTATTTGATGTTAATATATTTAATAATAATATTCCACAAAGTAAGTGCTTCAAACATCAAAAATATAAGAAGATATTTTGAATAATTATATAACATCTTTTAACTAGGCACAAAAAAAAAAAAAAATAAATCCTAAGCGAGTGACAATAAAATAAACTGTTGTACTGAAAAGTTTTATTTACATTTTAAGTCTTATTAATTGAAATATTGCGTATTATCAGTTTGATAAAGCGCGCGCTTCAAAATTGCGCCTGTACAAATTATCCAATGTTATAAAAAATATTAATAGTTGATTGCTAGTTGATTCCAACTCTAATGTATGGAAGTAAAGTGTCGAATTGGAAAAATGATGATGAAAGTAGGTCGACTGCTGTCGAAATGCGATCCCTCAGGCGAATGTGTGGTAAAACGATGTATGATAGGTGCACAGATGTCGAGATCCGTGAAGTATGTAAGGCTGAGACATGCATTATTGACAGAATCAAGAAAGGGGTGCTGCGTTGGTTTGGACATGTAGAGCGAATGGACAGCGAAAGAACAGCTAAAAGGATCTACGATGCAAATGTTGATGGATGCAGAAAACGAGGAATACCGAGAAAGACATGGCACGATCAAGTCCGTCAAATACTTGAAGATGGACATGTCAAAAGTAGGAATAATCGACGTACATGCATGAGAAGATGTATGAATGTAGAGGAAGCGAGGTCTGTATGCCAAGATATAGTGTTATGGCGTTCTATCCTCTCTGCCTACCCCTACGGGGAAACGGCGTGATGGTTTGTTGTTGTTCATTGTGTATAAATTGACGGAGCGCAGCTATAAATTTGACTTACAGTTCCGAAAACAAAACCCGAGTCGGATGATTTTACAGAAATTGAAATAATACGCCATTTCGCACCTTATCCCATACGTTATTAAGAGTCGCTTTTTCTTTGCATTACGCAAATTGGATATTCTTATTTTTAGGAGTTTGGTAGAACGGGACGATAACGTTCCGAACCGTTATGCGCTTGCGCTATTTCGAACATTTACTATTTAAACTGGGCTCAACTTTAAGACCAGTATCCAACGAATTCTATCAAGGCCAACGGAGGAACCGATATATTTTGTACAAATTTTGACATAGGAAATACGCATATGTAGGTTTGTATACATACATACTGGAAATAATATTTGAATTTAGGAATGGCGTGCGTCCGAACGTTCTCTGTGGAAATTTAAGAAATTCTTTTTTTAAAATTTATTTATATTAAAAATTCTTTCAATAAAAAAATACACATTCTTTTACAATGTCCAAAGGATGCGCCGCGTCCACAGTATGTATGGACGAGATGCGAAACAAATAAGGTGATATAGTCTTATTATTCAAGTGCCGATCCTGGAAAAAAATATTTCATATCGGTATTACTAGAAAACAAAACTACTCCAGGGCCCCGATTACAATGGGAAGTTATCATATATCTTCAATTTTATCTACAAAGTATAATTAAGTTTTCTGCATGAAAAACAGAATATGCGTACTTTTTTTTAAAAACATGATCAATAAGTTACCGATGAAGATACTTTAAATGTTCATGCAAATATACTCACTTTCGTACATGAATATCAATTTTTCTTTATAGACAGCTTGCCCACCACATAACGCACAACGCATCTGACGAGATAAGTCTCCTTGGCGGTGCCCACATACACGGAAAATTTTCTCATTGCCGAACGAGAATAGCTGCCCGAAGGAGCTCTCTGAAATCTGGTAGCCTTAGCATCTTTGTGCTGAAAGAAAGTAATCCAGAAGTACACAATATGTACTTCATTGGATTGAGAAGAGAGGGAAGTGAATTCTTAACTGACTGGGATTAAATTGATTGGACATGATCAATTCGCCAAAATGATTACAAAACTTTTAAAAGGCTTGAAATTCTTTTTGGTAGCCACCTGATTTGTATATCTGACAGGACTTATAACAGGGCCACGGATAGTAGCGAGAAGCTCCATTCGGTAATCATAGAGAGAGGGAAAGGGACTAGACCGCAGAATGTGTTCAGAAGATTTCTTTATAGACAGTCGAACAGAGTTCGTCCGTCAGACGGCTGAACATATCCTATGGCATTGCCCGATAAAAATTCTCATAATTCAAATATCTACTTTTAGTAGGTACCCAGGTACTTGTTTATGGTTGAATTCCGTAATGAAAAAATATTGATTTTAAATATAGAATTCTTTTTGTAAATGTAAATCTCTACTTTAATTACCAACAGTGGTTCATTTTGTGTAAGAATCAGGTATTCTAAAATTTATCAAATGTCAGTTAAATTTATTTAAGCATTACTAAAAAAATAAGTTAATATGTAGAAATTGTAAGGAAATTCATCAATTTAGTATGCATTAAAAATAAAAGTTGTTTGTAAACGTTAAAATACAAACATTTTTAATATGCAAAAAAAACAACACTCTCCGAATTTTTCTACATATGCATTTTAGTCGAATGCAATCCTGGAAAATCGATGAAAATTACATAAACGCTTCATAACTCTTTTTCCACTGAGCATATTAAAGACGTAAACCTTGAGGTATACTAAATACTAAACCGCACATAAATCTGTCAAGCCATTTTAGAGTTTTTCCGAGATAAATAACGGCGATTCATTTATATATATATAGATAGATAAACATTAGAAAATGGCATACCTACACAACATACTTAATAAATACGGAACGCTCCGTTTTTACAGCAATCTAATGTTTCTATTGTATTAATCAAGTTCTTCGATGCATGTATCCGTATCCGGTCTTTACGAAGGCTGTTTGGGATCGCGGTATGCCCCGCTGGCGCCGTCCAGCGGACGCGTCGCGGCGCCAACCGACGCGACGCCTCTTCGTTTTGACGGGACTTATATTTATAGTTCACATGGGCGTCCTTTTTCGTTTTAATGTTGTATGTGATATTGTTCTGATAAATAACGGAAGTATAATGTACGACCATGAAAGTAGGTGTATTGAAAAAAAAAATGTGCAGGAAATTGTTGATACACTCATTGACTATATTTCCCCATAATCGCCATCCCGTTCAATGTGTGCGGTGAGTCGTGGCACAAGCTTCTTTGTGGCCTCCTCGAAGAACTCTCTCGCCTGCTTCTTCCCCCAGTCGAAACCTCTGCACCTACTCGTTGGTTGAAAATTTAATTCCACCCGTGTGTTTTCAGAGAGGTGAAAATATGATAATCTGAAGGCGCCAAGTTAGGGGAGTCCGAGTCCCGTTATGGTCACAGTACACTTACTTTCTGACCATGTCTCGTATTTATACAGAATTTCATTACGACTATTTCATGTCAACCATGTCGGGAATTGAACCCGAGACCTCTTGCATGGTAGACAAACACGCTAACCACGACACCGCGAGGCCGACGAATTTTAGTGTATGACATTTCGAATGCGTATGTTTAAAAAAAAATACCTATCTGGTGCTAAATTTCGCTAAAGGAATTTGTATTAATGTACGTAGAGTAATTCATTTTACTTGTTCCAACATTTTCGATGATTTATAGTGGCCCGCGAATTTGAGTGTAACCTTTAGCCACATTGGGAGGGCCGTCCCTAAATACTTTTCATTTCGAGTGGGGTGACCACGTGA
>NW_028278863.1:0-38846 GCF_059751315.1 Micrasema longulum
TAGGCAGGTAAACACACGAACCAGTACACCATGAGGCCGACTAATCTACACTCGATTTCTTTTAGCAAAATTTTCTATTGTGAATGGAAATTAAATAAATAAAACCAAAGAAGAAAATAACAAATAAGTATATCCACCCACCAAAATTTTCCCGGACCGAGTGGATTAGCGAGGTACATGTAAAACGGGCCCGTACATAACAGACGCAGTCAATCATTTTTAGAATAATTATTATATAGATTTAAAAAAAAAAAAAACATTTGCATTCTTATGATTTATCCAAACATTTAAATTTTGGGGGGGCATTTTTAAGGAGTTGTAAACAACTCACTATAAGAAAATGGGAATCAAGTTGTGGTAGAGCGGGGTACGAACCACGCATCTTTGATTCGCGAGTCCACGATACTAGCCACGGGACCACAGCCCCCGATAAATAATAATTTACTAATTCATAAATAAATAAAATACAAAATTTTAATTTTTCTCACTTTTTCCATGGGAACAACTGCATTTCCTTCATCATTATTACAGTTTCCGTGGAGAAAGGTCCCATCGCTGAATCCCAGATTAGTAAGCCCTTGGTTCACCGTGATGGGTATCCTTTCTATCCGCTTATCTCTTAGTTCCACTTCCACGGTAAACAAACTCGGAGGATTCTTAACGACTTCAGGATCCTGCTTAAAGCCTCGGCCTCCGTACTGCAGAACTTGTTCATAATTCGCAGTGGGGACACAAACAATAAAAATAACACCAGCCATCTTCACAACTTGCACAGAACTGCAGTAACATCAAATGAATGACATCTAAACTAATAATAGATCTTGACACTGCTAATTATCAACTAATTTACTCTCAATTATCACATGAATAATTCACAGGTAAGTAATTTGAATAAAAATTATGTTACACATAATATAAAATTATGCATTTAGTTGTGGCTATTGTATTCATCTTTAATAACCATATTAAGTTGCGCGTTTGATTCCTGACAAGGTAGACGTGAAATATTTATTTAAAATAAAGAATATCTGAATTTGATTTTTGATATTTATTGACAATGGCGAAATATCACATACTACGAATACTCATAAAAATATATGAAACGGATTTAAAATAATTAATTGTATTTTCAAAATCAATATGGATATTGTGGAGAAATGTTTTCATACATAACTTTAAAAAATATCATCATCATCACCATTCCCTTTCAGCACCTAATGGTGCATAGGGCTCTGCATTGGTACACCGATCGCAGGGTATCTTGATCATTTTTGTTACATGAAGGTAAGATAATCAGTCTCACGGTTCAGGTACCAGTCCAAGGACTATGAAATATATTAAATGTAAAAACACCCTTTTAAATAAATATTTCATATCAACCATTCAAAATATATCCCTACAATAACAAGACATGTTTGGGCTTTATAACTGTAATGTTAAGATTTGTGATGATTTTATATTTAAATTTTAACGGTCACAAACAAACTTCGAAATATATACGAATCGTGACGTATAAGGGGCGCGGCAAATGCAATGGACCGGTTTTGCCGGAATTCAAAATTACAAATTAAAATTTTATGCTACTAATAAATAGCAAAAGAAAAATTATTTTACTCAACAGTATTTCATACCCTTATTGATTACCTCAATAGTATTTCATACCCTTATTGATTTTAAAAAGTAAAAAATAAATATATTATATTTCCCTATTCTTGATTCCATTTTGAAAACTCACCACTATTACCCCAACCCTGTACAGGATGACAATAAAAGCGTAAGTATTTTTATAGAATAAAATCCTCCATTACTGTACAGTACTGTACAAACCCAACACTTGTATCTAATAACATTGGTCATTTCATTGAAGATCTTCCGTGTTAATAATGGCTTGAAGGAGATCACTGAACCACCTTGATAAAACACAATTGAATGTTTGTTCTCCCTTTTTGTAATTCGGAGAACAACCGGGGAATCTTAGTTTTAAATCTAGTGTTTGAGCATTGGAAACTATTTTTTTATATTTCTAATTAACAAAATGATTTACAATAAATTTGTAGTCAAAGCTGTTTTACAGGAAGGACATCACAAAATTAAAAATATACACCAACAAGTTAAATTTCAAAACACATGTAAAATTTATTGAAACGAAAAAAACATAGATAATATTCAGAATAAAAATATAATATTCATAACCGAATTATCACAGATATCATAATAATGTTCCAATTGATCCTAGAAGCTAAACTTTTAGATATAAGACAAATATATTGTTTTCAATGTTTAAAATATATATTTAAGAACCAAAATGTATTTACAATTCAAATAGATCAAGTCAAAGAAGGAATCGTGTGTTAGAAATACCACATTGTAAAACGAGGCTAGCACAGAGACATGCATATTTTATAGGCCCAAATTTTTTTTATTCTTTTTTTACTGATAATATTTCATTGACCCCAAAATTTTCCTTCTTTTGAGAAACACGCACTATCCTGGATTCAAACTAAAGATATTAACTCTTTTTTCTATGACATATTTTGTTGTCCTTTAAAAATAAGGAATATTTTTATGTTTTTTTTTTAATATCTTCTATTTCCTTTTTTAATTACTATAAAATAAAAAAGTACCTTATAATCTTTTACGGAATATTTTCTTTTCTTTTTCTTAATAATAAAAGATATTATACCTGTCTATTTATTATAGGAACAAAAATTCATAAACATTTCTTGTATACCCACGAACAGGCCACGCCTTAGTGGGATTTTTTTGTTTACCATTTTTACTGTTAATATGTATTTCATTGCTATGTAATTATGTATATTGTAAAAAAACAAAAAAATAAATAAATGTAAAAAATAAAAAAATGCAGACAACATTTTTTAGTAGGTAACAAATGTAAGGATATTATTTTTGAATATTTAATTTTACACAATTATTAATTAAGACAAATGAAATAATTATGCTATGTACATCAACTCAATGAAAAATATTTTAAAGACAAAAGCAGATAAAGAATTTTAAAATGTTGACATTTATGATAAAAATAACAAAATTCTTTCAGACCTCTTGCATGGTAGGCAAACTGACCACTACACCACGAGGCTGCCAATTGCCATGCAAGAGGTCTCGGGTTCGATTCCCGGCATGGTTGATGTGAAATATTTATTTAAAGGGGTGTTTTTACACTAGAATATTTCATAGGCTGCACGTGAACGTGAACACACCAGAAGCGTAAGACTGATCATCTTACCTTAACGCAACAAAAAATTACCAAGATACGCTGCGATTGGTGTACCAATGCAGTGCTCTTTGCACCATTGAGTGGGGTTATTTAATTAAATTATTTCATGCATATTATGAGTTTGATATGCAAACATAATTTATAAATTACTAAAAAATAGATAAATACTATCATAAAAAATATGAAACTAAAGTTCCCTTCACAGAGGACTTAAAAAGTGTTTTTTTTTTTTTTTTTGAAAAAGTATTTTGCAATCAACATTTTCAAAATTTAATATTTCTTATACATTTAATTTTGGTTTATGATTTATTAATATTAGTTTTTTTCTTCACTTGTCTCAAATGTTATTATTAAGTTTGTGGATGGTTTCATACATAGGATCCCTGACTGGAGTTATGGTGAACTTGGATACACTCCTACTGGAAGCTCTTGAGTGAGTCTTTCCTTGACATTCCTCCACCTCCGATGCTGGACATTCCTTATCTTCGGATAATCGGGTGTATTTAGAGGTTTGATTGGCTGGAATACTCCTAAAAGAGAGGACACATATTTTTTATTTTATACATCATTGAAATAGTTACAAGTTGGGACAGTGAAATATTGCAGTATCAAACCACCTTTAAAACAAATATTGCACATTGACCCTGCAAGGAATCGAACTCGGGACCTCAAGTATGATAGGCGAAAGAGCCAATCACTACACTACGAGGCTGACTTATCCCCGCTTGATTTCCGTTTTCAGGATTTTTACCTGGGAGTAGCCATAGAGTCGAAAACACTCATTCAGGGTTCTGGTTCTATTTCACATACAGAACTGTTTTCTTCATCTGCCTGAACACTGAAAAATGTTGTACATACTCATTAAAAATAGAGCTAAATACAATAAAATAATAATTACACTAGGATAATCCTTAAAGGCGAAGAATGCAAAAAAATGTGTATTTGATATGGTATTATTTATAGGATTTTTATTGTTAAGGGTTGGAGCTCCACAAGGTTAAATAATGAATTGAGTCGCATGAAAGTTAGGGCGATTAGAAGTTAAGGAGACTGCACTTGAACTACATGCTGGAACTGAGTGACTTCGTCGAGCTGGACTGACTGACTGAACTTAACTGGTTGGACTGAATGACTGGCATTGCCATGCCCTGAAGTCTCTTTATAGACGATATTCCTTTGGAGATCATTTCTTCATGGTAGGGACGATGTAAATGTACTGCAGAACGATGCTCCCGATTTTATGTGCAATACTGATAGAGTTGCATTATATTGGATTGTATAGAAAATGACGACATTGCTTTCTTCGGTCATCGCACTATTTCAGGAGAAACATTTTAGTATGGGTGTGTCATCTTTATGGACTATGAACCGTACATATTCACCAGTAAAAGCTGCTTGCATCCTCCTACTGAAAGGAAAAAACTACAAACTACAAAAAAGGTAACTAAATACTTATAAGGAAATTTGCAACGCAGTTTTTATTTTGACATGGAGCGTTGCATTTGGTTTACATGTACTCACAGTTTTTTCTTCCTATAGTTAGGTACTTCGCTGAGTCGCCTATACCTGCCATGGAGTTCATGGGCTGATGGTCTACTGCTTGTAGTGGCTACAGGAGACCAAGTCATGTGGCTACAAGCACCGAGCTTCAAGTGCTTCATAAAATCAGACTGACCTCTGCTGAAAATGAAAAAGTACAGAAGAGATTTATGTATGACTAAATTAGAATGTTATGTATTGACGGCCACATGTAAATATATTCATCAAAATATAATGGACGTGTACAAAAACAATAATGGCTTTAAAAGGAAAAGAGATTTCCATAGTATCAACACAAGAAATAAACAAAAACCAGCTGTGCTGTTTAAATTAGTAATTATTTTCAAGGAAATTGTAGGTATACGCTTTTGCAACAAAATATCCATAAATATTTGAGTTAATGTCAAAAACCAAATTTAAAAGTTTTGTCAAACGCAAACTGTTTAGAATTTTTTTTTATAAAAGAATATGTTTTTAGAAGACAAAACAACATGGTAATAAATTTATGTTTTTCGGTAGGAAATTGTTCATTTGAATTATATAATTATAATTGATTGACATTTGCGGGAGATTCTATGAATCCTATGTGAAAATCAATAAATTCAAAAAAATAAATAAATTGATGTATCAGAAAAAGAAAATAGGGAAAAGATAAATAGTACAGATTTAATAATAAATAAATAAGGACATCAGGTATTTTTATGAAAACAATGCGACAGAATTTGCACAATTTAAAGTAATTAGAAAGTTTATTATTGTCATTTTAAAAAGTTACAACAGATTTTGTACAGGTTTTGAAAAATAATCTATACTAATATTATAAATGAGAAAGTGTCATCGCAACAAAGCGACCAATCGATTTGATTTTCGCATAGGGACCGGAGCGCTGAGAAGTAAAAAAGGCTAGTTATTTATTATCACAAAATTGGAAAAAGGAAAATTAAAAAATATGGCATCATTATTAATTTGCTAATGCCGCCTAGAAAGGTGAGCGGTCAAAAAGAACTAATTTGAAATAATTTTTTTAAATTCCTGTTAGATTTGCTTTCCATTTGGTTTTGCAGCAGTAGGATTTAGGATTTGTGAACAGAATTACGATGCTACGTCACCATATAGACAAACAGACCGTTGTATTTTTTTCATACTGTTCGTTCGAGGACCGGCAATCGATACTTTGATCCTGAAAAAATATATCATCCTATCGAGAAAATTCTTATTACTTAATGATAAAATTAGTAATTACCATACTAATTTCTCCCTAATATCATGTAGGGAAGCCATGGGTAAAAGCTAGTCTATAATAATGAATACAGCAGTTTTAATAGTTACGTGATTTACTACTTCATGTCTGAACTCTCTACTGAACAACTCCACTGATGGTACCTAAGGAAGCTACTGCTTTTAGAATAGTTGTCTATAATGTTTTCTTTACTTCCGAGTGGGGATTTGGGGTCATCTTTTATTTCCAATACTGTCAGCAATTTGACATCCGTGCATCAATCAATCGGTATTTGGGATATTTTGATTATTTTGTTGGAAATTTACCTTCTGCACCGTCCAAAATGACAGTGGGTCAGCCAAAAGTGGGCATTGTTTTAAGGGTTAACAAATATTAAAGGAAAAGATAAATATTTACCGAAAAGCTTCCCAAACAACAGCTTGCTCCAATGCCGCATCATATCTCTGAGAGAGAGAAGCTTTATCCTTCCCCGAAACATGCTCCAATCTTGGCTCCTCATTATTTAATGTTTTGTTAAAGTTCCTCGCAACTCTTATATCGTTTCGCCAGAACTGGTCATCTGCTGAGTTTGATGGAGCCACTTTTTTTATCTGTAATTGCATTTTGTTTCTATAATTTTTTTCATTATTCTTCCTAAACTAACAAACATTATTTATTAGCCTATATTATGAAAAAATAAAGAATTGAACTGTGTTATTTGAAATATAACAAAGATACGCACAATTGTTTTTAAGTAAAGAATAATAGGTAAGATTACTAAGACTTGTAGATATTCTCAATTTTATAAAACTGCTATAATATACACGTATAAACGTTTGAAATAAATGAAAGATACATTAGTCAAATTAAATATTTAAGCGATTTAAAAAAAAAAAAATATGTTAACATGATTTACAATATTTAAGTTTGTCCAAATGTTTGTAGACAAAAGACTGGATTTCGCCCCCTCGGGAGTCATTAAGATTAACAAAGATTAACAAAAAACATGATGCCAAAACAGTCGAGACAAATTTTCCCAATAATTAGGGTCGTCATCAGTCCCGATATATCGGGACTGTCACCATTATTGAGCCCTCTATCCCGACGTTCCCATGAAACCTATAATGTCTCGATTCAAACTTAGACAGAGCAAAGATGTTAATCAACAAAAATCTTCTACCGCCGCGCCGTACTAATAATGAATGTGAAAATAAGGTGGCAAATAGTTTCAGCAATTGATGTATGTAAAGAACTTCATAGAAGCTGAACTTGCCTCGATAAAGTGGAAGTCGATAGGTTCTGTGAAAGAATTTTTTTTTTAAACCCTACCTATAATATCACTACCTGTATGAAAATTTATCAGATTACAGTGTTGTTGATTCATTACAAATATTCATGGAAAAATTGTGTCAACCACCATTGGTTAAGTCTCCTCTTGTGCCTCTGTATGTAATTAAAAGCAAAATACATGCATAATACAAAAATAGATAACACATCTTGGTGGTTATCAGTTTAGTTCAAAATAATATTTTTTATATCTTCCCATTTCCGTCATTTAAAGACTAATAAATTCGAAATATTTCAATACAAATTATGATAATTTGAAAGCTAGATTTCACTCACCATGTAAACCAGAATTCCAGCGAAGAATATGCAAACTATATTGACAACTGTCAATAGCAAACTTATGCATCCACTCACAGCCAGTTCGATAACTGGATTATCAGAGTATATATTCGTCTTCACAACATTTGTAAATCGGGTATCGTCATTTAGAAATATCAGATGAACAAATGACATCGCCCACAACAAACCCTGGAAGAAAACGCATCCATTTTAACATTTCTCTTGAGTTCATATACTTTTACACGAGTAATATACGAATCGCTTGAAATAATATATAACAGAGCGGGCAAAATAAAATGTTGTCTATTCAAATTGTTACTTGAGAAAACAGTAAACATTCTGCACAATAACCCAGAAAAACTTATTGTGCATCTTAACGGCCGTGAAAATCTAAGTTTAGTAAACATTCTGGTTGGAAAATAATATCCTACTTTGATTTCTAATGGAAAGAGTTTTCGATAATAGAATATTTAGAATTTATAATAATAATATATGTGGTAATAACTAACCCTTCATTTATTATTTTATTATATTGCTTGACAAAATAACGCGAAAATTCACATATTCAGGCACACGTAATATATAATAAAACTGTTTAATGTGTTTAAAAGTTTATTGCTTATTAGTTGAAGAAAAATTAAAATAATATTATATATCATAATATAAATACGTAAAGAACGAAAGACGAAATATTTGAAATACAAACGTCAGCTTTAACTCACAGCATTGACGGCAGGTGGCAATAGTGAAGCAGAAATAGCGACACCGACCAGTGACGCAGTGTTACCAGCTAAAACTGCAATCGCCACTGCAGCTCCAGCAGGTATTGCAACAAGAGCACCTACCCACAAAGACCGCACATCTCTTCTGAAATGGGAAAAATAGGTATAATTTAAAAATAATATTTTTTTTCCGAATTACTATGCGTAAGTTAAATAATAATTTTGATGTTTTTTTTTTCAATTTTACCCGCCGACAAAGTAAATTTGAATTCGTAATCCTTATTTTGGCGGAACAAACATTTTTTTTACACATTTTATGGTTGAAAAGGCTCAGAATCCCAATCAATTTTTTAAAATTTTAATCAAAGTTTGAATGTGATAATGCAGTTAGAAATAAAAAAGATGGTAAATGATTTTTAATTAAATGCTCTTTTACTCCTTATACTAAATTTCATAGTCCAACATAATTTATATGGGGGCTACATTGCCTACCGTTCATGCGCTCTGTAGCTGCAAGACGTACTGTATTCTAGCTCATATTTGTTATAGTTGAAATATAATGTCTGAGCACCCGATGACAAACTATTATTAAATAGTTTATCGGGACAAAATATATTTAAATACTTTGATTTCTTTTATATCATAATTGAAACGAGAAACGAGAAACTAGAATCCCAATAGTCCATGTGCTTGGTAGCTGCAAGATGTGCTGGGATTTTTTATTTATTGCACAGCGCCATTGAGGTAATTTTCACAAAAATGGCGCTTTATGAATTATCCAACTTTATAACAATAAAAATATGGTTACGAATTTATTATTGTCAATGATCATTAATTTATAAAATATCGGGCATAAGCATTATTTTATACCTAGAATAGATTTCAAAAGTTGGCCACTCCCCAACTCCATAGTTCTCATTGATTCCACAAATGACTAGACCAAATACAAAGCCAACAGCCATGGCAACTAAGAGCCCAACTATTTCATGAATCACTCCCATTCTCTGAAGATTCCTGTCTTGGATAGCTGTCCCGAATGTACCCGCCATGATAGGACCCTAAAATAAAAAAAATCTTATCAGAAAGATCAGGCTACATTTCGTCGAACTAATTATTTCGAAACCTAGTACCTATTTATTTTCATGGCAAATAAAATGTAGGTACACGAGCCACCAATTTTTTTTTCATTTATATGGTTTTCATGAAATACACTTGCTTACATTTACATGTTAGTCAATTTCACGTATTTTTATTTAGTTTTTTTGAGAGGGTAGTCTGAGAGTCCAGGGATTTATAGGGCTTATGACTTGTCATTGGCTGGTTTTAGTGGCCACTTTACACATCTTTGTAAGTCGGTAAAAAGGTAAGCAAGAAAAAGTGACTAACCCTTATTAAAACTGATCACAACTCATAACATAAAGGGCATACCAACACACCTCTGGGTTGTTACTCATTTAAACCAAAATATGCATCCAGTGCATTTGGAATCTACCCGCAGAAGAACTGGTGTTCCTCTATAATAATATCTAAACAAGCCCTTTAGGTCATTTGGTTTAGGTTCAGCTTATTTATAGAACTGTGTATCTTTCAACTTACCATCAGCGGAGATATGAGCATACTGGCTACAAGGATAACTGTGCTATTTTCAGCCAGCCCTATTGCAGCTGACAGGGCTGCCACAATCAGTAAGAAGAAAAAATCAAAAGTCAGGGCTGCCTCCGCCCGAACCTGCTCCGCCACTTGAGCCACTGTTAGTCTGGATCTAACAGATCGCACAAATGTGTTCCACGCGGAGTCTTTTATTCTGTTGAAAAAGTATAATGTAATTCAGATGATTGAAAAAGAATAACATGCGAATCCTACCATACATATTTACCACGTTAGTTCCACAAAAATACAAAACCCACGTGCTGATAGGACACGTGGTGTTGAAAGCTAACACCAATGTGCACTTATGATAGTTTAAAAAATGTTTTATATAATTCTAAAAACAGCTCTAAAATGGGGCGGGGGATTAGCATGTTACGAGTGAGTCTCGAAACCGGTAGACGTAGAACAGTAGTTAAATGCAAATGAATATTTACTAGCATTAAATTTATACTCAATATATTTATAAGCAGACAATAATATCGTCATTCAAATTTCGAAATATAACGTATTAGCGCGAAAATTCTCGTTCGAATTTAGAAATATCAACCAATTCGCTACAAAGTTCTCACTTAATTTACAAATATCTACATATTAACAACAAAATTCTTATTCTATATTTAGAAATATCTACCTATTAGCAATAAAACTCTCATTCGAATTTTAAAATATCTCCCTAGTAACAAGGAAATTCATCATTGAGTTTCTAAATTAAATGTCCATTAGCAAATATAATAATGGTCTAATTTTTCGATTTCAATTTCAAATTATTTATTTTAAATACGTTTATGTACATTACAAAAATATTTCAAGGCAAACATAGCGCCAAAAAATTAATACTAAAATTTATATATACAAAGATGGTAAAATAAAAATACACAGCAAAGATGTCGATATCCGAAGAGATACGGTTGAATAAAGACATTTCTCTTTCTACAAGCATTTCTCTTTCTACAAGCATTACCATCGGCAGGTTGGTTCTGCAAGCAGGAAGATAAAACAGCTTAAGCTGTTTATGTCTAAGGTAGTCATTAGGAACATAAAGAAAAATACTCTTCATTACACCTGTTGATTGTAATACCACGAGTTACTTGGAAAAAATACAGAAGCATGTATGCATATCTTCTTTTCTCTAAATTATTGTAGCCAAGCATTCCCAGTATAAAGTCAAACAGGTAAAAGCACGGATAGTATTCGCACTCCATTAAAAAAATACCTCAGAAAATTCTTCTAAACCATTTCAAGCATAACAGAGGACTTCAATTCGAGGGGCGTTCAGATCAAAAATCCACACTTAAGTCTGCTTCGCACCAACGCGTTATAAAGAAGCCTAAGAACACGAGGATTCAAGAACACCTCAGCTGTTCGGAGAACAAATTCCAACATTTTTCGCGCACTGTCACAGACAGTGCCTATGTGAGTATGAAATTTCAGTTGAGCATCAAACATAACTCCCAGATCTTTGACAGTGACAGTTCGCTTAAGTGAACACACTCCCATACAGTAGGTACCGCATACAAATAGTTTTTGATGTCCTTGTCATAGAATTAAGAATAGTCCAGAAGGAGCGTAGAATCATGTTTGAATACATCGGACCATATCCAATAATTCCCCCACTATGTCCTTCTTTCGCCGCGCGCATTAGTGATGTCGCCGCGTAATGTTGCATGATGGGAAAAATATAATTATAACACAAATGTAAGGTAAAAAAAGCAATCTGTTAATTTCTCTCTAAAATTTTATTGTGCACGCGGAAATATTGATTGACACAACAGAGTAGATAAGTAAAGGGTCAGTTAATAAGAGTAATTGAATTAATGAACTTTAAACTTTAAATATAAAACTAATTTTATTTTACATAAAACGGATATTTTTATATCATGTTACTTTATATTTGATGTTTTAAAGATAATTTCGGTCAAATGTCCACGATAGAGTTGTTTAATCCGAGATCCAATTTTCATTAGTTCTCTTATTAGATGAGCAAAGTAGGGTAGAAAAATTTACTACCCTGGCAACACTTACGAAATGTTCTGTTTGTTTTTTCGATAATCTGACAAACGGAAAAATGATTGAATTTTTAAGTAATACATTTGTTACATACACATTCATTTGCTAATTACACATGAAATGTGATTGCATCCTGTTTCTTTGAGATCCTAGCAGTATTTATACACTTTAAAAGGACACAACACGGCATAGTTGAATTCAAATCAGGAGTTGCGTACTGAGCGACGTCTACAAAGAAACTAATGGGTCAAAACGTAAACCTACTCATTTATGAGTAGTTTAGTCGCCTTCTGTTTGATGTGCGTCTGCGGTTTCTGGACTATTCTTAATTCTGAGGTCTTTGTATATGACAAAACATAACATTTTGAAACATTAAAATTTAGTTAGTTCTGAGTTCCCCAATCAAGTTAAAAGTCAACAAGTGACAAATTGACTCCTGTTTAAAAAATAATTTGCAAAAAATATTAATAGTTTATTGCTAAAACCAATTTAATTTGCTTAGCAACACATCGTGATTCACCCTGTCAAAAGCCATGATAAAAAAATATGTCTACCTCTGGATAATTCTGGGTTACTTGATAAATTTCTCGTTTCAAGAAGATAAATAAAGATTCAGTTTTGGTAATCAGATTTGAGAAATCAAAAAACTAGACTTCTATAATATTCGCTTCGGAAAAAGTTTTTCCATCTCTGTTAATACTTTATCTGTAAAAAGACTTTGTTTCCATGAATATTTAAAATTTTATACTGTAGGTATCTAAGCTTATGGCATATTGAAAGAGCCTCTGCGGATCGGAATGAATGGAGAATTGACGCTAGTGTTCGCTGCAATTAATTCATTCCAGATGTTGAAACCAGAAGATGCGCAAGATTTGTACTCACTCCTGCGCGTCGTTCTTAGAGTCCTCTCCGCCGTAGTGCAGCGCGCACGGAAGCACGCTGAGCGCGCTGGCGGCACGCGCGCCGACTCCGCACGCCCGCAGCGCCTGCAGAGCCCGCTCGCAGCGCGCGCCCCCCTGCACGCCGAACACGAGCTGCGCGTGCGTGGCGTGCTCCTCGGACGACCAACCACTAGCGGTCACACCGAGGCTAGAGAGAGTTTTTTGAACCATCTGGAATATAAACACGTTACAGTGTATAAAGATGTATGTTTGCGACTGTAAGATGTAAGTTTCTCACTACAACTAGTAGCATTTATGGAGGAAGATAAATATGATAACGATGTGTATTTAGTGGTTAGCTAAAAAGTTCTGATTTTGAGGATGTTCAGTGTTACTGGAAATTGGATATAAAAAATGTTTTCTTACGCGCGAAAAAAAATAGAGCATTCAATTGTACGGCAAAAGGATCTTGAAAATGTATGAAAAAATAATAAAACGTAAAAATTACCTTATTTTTCGGACCATAAGACGCACTTTTTTATTCTGAAAATTCAACCAAAAATTGGGGTGCATCTAATGGTCTGATTCGTCATATCGTCCAAAACATTTTTTTTTTAAAAAAAAAACGGGATTTTGAACGACGTCACTTATTCTTCCGAATCGACCAATGATAAGGTGTTGTGATATATTAAAAAATCTGGCTAACGGGAAGCCGATTCACCAATCAGCCGAACTCATCGAAGAAAACTTGTAACATCACACGCGGAGTTATTTAAAAATCGTAAAATTATAAAAAATCATACATAAAAATAGACAGCGGAGAGACTATCACTCCCTCTCACTTCTGTTCAATGTACTTCATAGTTCTAACGCTCTTATATACCTGCGTGAAAATTTTCAACGCTTATCAGTTCATGGTTTACCTCTTCGTTCCAATTTTCAAGGCACTCTCTTAATACCCGTCCACAATTCCTCTTTCTTCTCTAATTCATATAGTGTCCATGCCGCTCGACTGTGGAATCATCTCCCATCCACCATCAAAAATGTTAATACAGTATCTCTGAACAAACATCTCCTTTCTCTTCCTTAATATCTGCTCCTTTCCTATTTCCTCTTTTTTTCCCATCGAGTAATGGTATTGATTTAAGGTAATTTATACACAAATATATTTATTTCTATTTTTGTATATTTTTAGCTTTTTTTATCTTTATTTTATATTGAATAATTGAATATGGTTTAACTTTAATTATAAAAATAAAACTTGTAGTTTATTAGTTGGTTGGAAGAAATTGCCATTAGGCAAAGTACAAATAACATTATGTACAAAAAGTTAAATATTAATAATACATGTCCAAACCAACGCAGCACCACTTTCTTGATTCTTTCATTTGTGCACCTATCATACATAGTTTCACCTCACATCTGCCTGAGGGATCGCATTTCCACATCATTTAACCTACTTTGATTAAATAAATATTTCATTTGTTCTTTGAAAATTATTTTTCTTTCCGTTTTTTTTTTAATATTCTAACTATGCATAGTTTAATCAATATTACAATAAATTAATTCGAGTAAGGTAGCTTCTACCTTGAACAAGAATTTTAATGGCGTTATATACATTTATGCATGGTTGACCTTCAGGGCGGGAATGGGGGAGATGTGAAGAAGTTTCTGTTCTACCTAATGCCTTTTACGTGTTTCTCTTTCATGATTTAACTTAGCATTGTGTGCAAAAAGTTAAATAAATAAAAAAATATATTAATATTTTTTGGCTTAGTTTGATGGTATTTTAACAAATAAATATAAATACAAAAGTACAATCAACTTCCTGATTGGGAAATTGGATTGAGGGAAAAATAGATGGAAAATTAGGGATAAATTGACTATATTTGACGATACTTAGTTGTACTGACGGTGATAGGGGGATTGAAAGCGGTAAATATACATTCTAAATAACGTGCATCTTTTGAAGACAAATATATAATATTTTTAAAAGTATTTAACTCTTCATTAAATCTTTAAATTTGTTTTCGGAATGTGCAGATTAAAGACTTGTGGGTGGGACTGATCGAAACTCTTAGGTTTTAATTTACCAATGCACTGCCCTATGCATCATCAGGTGGCGATTAATCCGTCAAGTAGTTAGATAGAGCTTTTGCCTACCAAACCCGTGGTAGGGTATCCTTTTTTTGACATTATATTTAAGACTACGTGCAAAACTATAATATTGGCTTAATACTTTTGGTTTATTTGTAAATATAGTATTTTTTTCTGATTTCCATAAGCTGTTTTTTCAAAATAAATTTGAGCAGTTGCGAAAATGTATATTTTTTTCGGATGTATCTTATGTATATTTCAGTTTGTACTTTACAATGAAAAATAATAATTTTTGATGAAATTAATAACTATTTTGAAAGACATAAGCGTTCTCATAGTAAAGCAACAATTATACCTAATGTCGTAATTTGTATTCATAAAATGTTTATTGGGTTTAGAGAAATAAAATATATATGCACAACACACCACTTTGCCTATTTGACCCTTTCTTATACCAATATATTGCAGAATATTTATACTTGGGGCCTTACTTTATAAACCTGGCATAAACCTGGTAGAACATAAATGTGAATACCGTCCTTATTATAGAGATAGAATAAGGATGGTATTTCCATCCTTAGTTTACCACTATGCCTAGGCTAAGACCTTAATTAGTATTTGTGTTTATTTGAAAAAAAAATATTTAATTCATTCATTTAAATCAAACAAAGTAAATAAATAAGACTACCATTTCAATGAGGAGAATAACTAAGGAGTCTGGAGATTAATGAATTATGCACAATGAATTGCCCAAGAAATAATAAACTAAACCAAATGTCTAAAATATTTTAATATCATCTTTTAAATTATTATATGTGAGGCCAATTAAATGCTTAATTGTGTTAGTTTATAAATAATGATTCTATAAAAATATCAGAAGTCATTTGAATTGATATGGAGTGTCAAAACTGACGAGGTATACTTTTAATTCACTCAACACGTTTTAACTAACCTGCTCCATAGGAATATCGTCAAAAACATCATCCTCTACTAAATGAACTTTCTTCAATCTTGGACTTCCATCAAACGTCTCCTCCTGCTTCATATCCACTAAATAATTCTTTAAACTCTTGCAGGCTCTCTTTTTCACTTTTAAACTGTCGATCGTTCCTTCCAGTTCTTCGTTTCGACGATCCATCGAATCCTGATCACAAACGAGACCACCTCCTGCCGTAAAGTGGACTCCGGGGAATTTCGATGACACCTCTTCATTTTCACCAGATTCGAGGACCTCTTTGGCATGGAAAGAACGAGAATCGCTACTTTTGAGGTTTAAAAGATGAGGAATTTCACTTTCGACTTTTATGGACGCACTTTCTAAAACACTGTTTATGATTTTAGACTCACTTTTTAATTTCTTTTCGTACTCTGGTTTTGGCACTGTTACGACAAAAAGAAATGCTTCCATCGTAAAAACAAAACAAGTATTTACCATATATTAGTTGATTTATTCATACATAATTGAATAAAATTGATAAATCAGTGTTTTTAAGTTAGGCAAAATAAGGTTAACAACGCCGAGGAAGATTTTTTCCCGACTAGAACTGTTTCTTTGTATGGGAATATTTGTTTGCAGAATTCCTTTCAAATTTCAAGCTAACGCATGCAATTATTATTGTTACGAAATGCTTCATGTTTTAAATGACTTAAAGGCCGTTTACACGTGGACAATACAATATTGTTTAGTCCCAATTCTTGACCATTGTCCACGTGAAAAAATAAATTTATAAGACAAAACATTGTCCCGAGACATTGTCACCGAGATAGACGGGCAATCTACATATCTACGCAAAACAATGATCACTCCCACCACGCCCACGGCCGCATTGTCCTCGAGTGAACGCGCATGGACAGGACCTTATGACAATAGCGATTCGCTCGACGTGTGCGTGTCGCTCCAGCGCATTTTTATTATTTAGCTTGTCCTTTTACAATTCCAATACATCTTGGTATAAAATAATTCGTTTTTCAGCGCTCACGGGTGAACTGCGGCCAAATGTTCATATTGTGACAGCGTTCTGTCCCGCACAATTTAGGCTGTTCTCGGAGTTGTGACAAGATAATATTGTCACATATTTATATATTGTATTGTTCACATGTAAACGATACTTTACTGCCATGTGTAGGAATCTATAATTTTATAACGTTCATAAAATAGGCGTAATATTACGTTTATAAAAAAAAACAATAGTCTTTATTCAATAAAATACACATTATTACAATTTTTATACACCATATAAAGAAAACAAAGTATATAATCATATTTTGTACCGATAAACTATTAAATAATAGTTTGTCATCGGGTGCTCAGACATTAGTTTTAATTAAGAATCGAATGAAAGAGTACGGAATAATATTGTGCGCAAGAACGCATATATTTTTAGTTTTTTTATTCTAACAAATAAAAAATTTAATATTAGAGCCACCAAGTGCATTTTAAGAATTCAAATTTTGGAACAGTATTTGTAAAATAGCGGTTTTTGGGATTAAAGTGCGGCAAATATTGGTTTTTAGAAGCAAAATGAAAGAGACGACTTTAAATTGGCGGCCTCCGTGGTGCAGTGGTCAAGACGCTTGACTGACACACAAAAGGTTCCGAGTTCGATTCCCGGTGAGAACACAAAAATTAAAATGTGATTATTCTCAAGCCTAGGTATTCTGTGATGTAATTCACCACTGTAACTGGGCCTCCTGGCCTGTTGTGGTGTAAAAATAAAGAAATAAATAAAACAATATTTGTATGTTTATATTACGAAATATAATTAGTTGTTATTAATTATTATACATTAAATTAAAACACCTTCGTTAGTATTTATTATACATGAAAAGGGAGAGTTTTTTTTCAAATGTAGCCTTGTTGTCCTGGGAAATAATTTTTTTTTTTAATCAAAAATTTTCGAGTTTCTCTCATTATTTTCCAAACGTTTACTGATTAATTTTCTAGCATCTGAAATCTTTTCAGTTTTAACAGGAATTCATAAAAGAAGCTCATCTGGATTCACTTAGCGTATTTTAATTTAAAAAAATATTAAAAAATTGGCCTCGTGGTGTAATCCAAAAGGTCTCGTGCTCGATTCCCGACATGGTTTTTTTAATTTATTTTTTTTTATTTAGTGTTTTCACACTATAATATTTCATAGTTCCTGGAATAGTACTCGAAGCCTAAGACTGATCATCTTACCTTCATGTAACAACTTTATTTTCCAGATACGCTGCAATTGGTGTACCAATGCAGTGTCCTATGCACCATTAGGTGCGCAAAGGGAATGATGATGATGATGAAAAAAATATAAGCGTTCTTTTGCTTTAGCCAAATATTTCAACTTGGGACCATTTTTAACGAATTTCGAATAACTCGCTATTAGAAGATGGGAATCAAGTTTGAGTAGAGTGGGGTTCGAACCACAGGCCTCTGGTCCGTGAGTCCGCAACACTAGTCACGAGACTACAACCCGATTTTATTTTATGTAGTATCTAGTACCTATCCACTTCAAAATCTAAGTTGAAAATTACTTATGAAATAATACTTTATTTTAACACTTTATTAGTTTTTGATAATGTTTTTTTTTTAAAACTACATTAGTTAAACACGTGCTTACCATGGGTCAAATATATCTCGGGGTCATTGACACCATCCCCTAATGCATGGAGGGTTACAATTTAAGTAGACGAAAAATGCAATACGTAATGCACCCTAATGTAATAAAATTCCGTACGCATTGTCAAAAAGATTGCAAAATTATTATTATGGAAATTCGAAATTTGAAGTGTTATAGTTAGCGTGCATAATATTTCGAGTTGTATCCTCAATACGTTCGATTTAAAATTATGTTTTTAGCCTTATTTTTGTTTTAAAATTAAATTGTTTAACGTCTACAGGAATATTGGTGTTATGTTAATTTAAAACGATATTTTGAGTGTGCCCAAACTTTTGAGGACATGGTTAAATATCACCCCCTAGAGAATTTTCAAGATTTTTTTTGCAACAGAGATGGAAACATTTTTGTGAAGGGAATACGGAAGGCTAGGCATTTAAACAGTTTAAGAGCTATCATTGGCTAGTTTAAGTGATTTCTTTCAATTCTGTGTAACATTTATAATAATTCTGCATACGTTTGAACAATATTAACTGAAAACACAAAACAAATGTCAAAACAATAATATGCTTAATTGAAGATATTTGTAAACATTTTTTAAAGCACTTTCCAATTTTATTTATTCAGTTGACAATCGGGATTTATTTCGAATTTCACAATGAATTATTATAAAATTTAAGTTTTTATCTGATTCGTGTTTCTTAAGTTTACTATATATTATTTTTTAAATGTTGTAAATAGTTAAGAATTATGAATTTATATTTATTTAACATCACTCTTCGATAGGAGTGCTCTTCCGAAAAACAGTTGTCTTCTTTGTATGGAATAAACCTTGGTAACGCTTACAACAAAGTTTTTATTGTAGTATTATAATTTGCACATTTTATATTTATCTTGTTCCCTGTACATTTCATTTTTTGGAAAGACCGTCGAAAATGAGATTTTCAGCCGAATCCGAAACTTATTTAAATACATTAACAGTCTCATCAACACGGCCAAATATAAGACGTTTTTATTATTAAACCTTCGAATTTATAAAAAAAAGTTTTAAATAAAATACACCATAAAATAAAACGCATAAATTTAGTACAAAATAAATAGAGTACAAAAGACAGCCTCGTGGTGAAGTGGTCAGGGAGTTTGCCTACCACGCAAGAGGTCTCAGGTTCGATTCCCGACATGGTTGATTATTTATTTAAATATGTGTTTTTAAACTAAAATATTCCAAAGTCCCCTGGAATGACACCTGAAGCGTAAGACTGATTATATTACCTTCATGCGACAATTTTTTTTATCAAGATGCCTTGCGATTGGTGTACCAATGCAGTGCCCTGTGCACCATTAGATGCAGAAAGGAAATAACGATGATTATGAAATTAGTTTATTTTTATCGCTCTTTGGTTCCTTGTTATGTTATACATACGTGGGTATTTAGAAGCAAATTTCGAAATCTCCATCAAAAACGGAAAATTAGTTATTGATGCAAAATAAAGTTTACATAAAACCCTACTTACCTTAACAATAGCGTAATTTAAACTCGTCTCTAAATCTTGCAAAAACAGATTTCAATTATACTTCTTGACTCCACAAACTTAGCATTCTCCATAGAGTTAGTGAAGCATAATTCGAAATTTTACATTATTTTTTCAAAGTTGTTCGCAAATTTCTCAGTAACTCCTTCAATGGAGGTTTCTAAGTTTGCTTTTAATACCCTCATATAACTAATATGAAACAGTTGTTCAATGTTTGCTACAGGAACTTTTACGAAGTAACTTTAAAGGAATTACAAAAATACAAATATGAAAAACTACCAACAGTCTAGTACCGTATAATGGACTGGACGGTATTGCAGGGGCGAATGCTCCTTATAATCGATTACATGCAGCTTACCATATTTTTTTGACATCGTAAGTAATGTTTTATAATACTGTAGTATTATTAGGAAAAAACACATCACCAAAAAAATATATTACTTTTCTTAGGTTATTAAATTTATATCATATTCCTTTATTCCATACAGCGACCAGTTGCGCCTCTATTGGTCAAAATTATTACTACTGGATTACACGAGATTACTCTGCTCACTTCAAAATCACTAATTCAAATACGTCTTTAACCTAAAACTTTAGAATCTCGTTCGAAAAATTACACTTGCGATTACAGTAAAATCTTGCAGCTTTCATTAATGCAATTTAGTCTTTTAATACTTTTTCATAAGGGCCAGTATTCTTTAAAATACATCAATTTGACTTACGACAGTCTAAGGGAGGTGACAATATACGCACTCATTATGTGTAAGAAAGAGATAACGAATACATTTTGTATGTCGTTACAATAATAAGTAAGTAATTGATCATACTTATGTTTTGGTGGTTTGAAAGTAAATTTGCTTTAAAATAAATAAATATTTTGATATTTTAATCGAAACGAATTGATATTTCAATCCATAATATAGTATGAATCCTTTAGTGGGTTTTAAAAAACAAAGATTCGCTTTCGTTTCGTTTTTTATTCGTTATTCGTTTTTTAATTGTAATTCGTTTTTGTGCATACGATGACAGTTGAATATTGTAGGTTATTCTTCAGTATCCATTTAAACTTTTAAAATTTAGTTAGAGTTATGATAAAAACGTTACTAGTGTATAGTGTTAAGAATAAATATATATGAAGAATTATAATATGTATAACTTATGTCGTTTTGTGAATAATAATGTGATATAAAAGTCGATGAAACAATGATTCTTAAAACGTAATTTATGTTATGTTTGGTGAACTATCGTACTCGGTAAGGAATACTTTTAAATTATTTAATTATTATCATGTATTAAGAAATACTGTTTTATTTCAAGACAAGTTATAATAGTCTGACTTAACCAAAGATGCACCGGTGCGCTAATGAATTATTCAGTTTATTAATGACTTTTTCGACACTTAGCCCGAAACGCGAAATAGCTCCGCGGATGGGTCGTTGCTTTCTAATGACGTAGGCGGGGGTTCGAATCCTTAGGGGTTCCAATCTTTTTTTTTGCAATTATGTTTTTTTAAATTGTATTTTTTAAATCAAATGTTTGTGCTACATTAGAAAATATTTTTACTGAAACTATAGCCATTTGTTAGGAATGATTTATTAAATATAAAATAGACTTGTTTTTTATATGCCATAATACCGCTATGGACATTTTATCAGAATTTTCATAGCTTACCAATTTAAAAACTCACCGCTCGCCACTGCGGTATTAATGTAGACATTTTTAACTTCACGTTGCATTTGTACAGCAAATTTCTTCATGGGGTCGATTATTTGGGATAGTTGCTGAATGTGCATCTTGAGTGGTTTATGCTTTGTATATGTGCTGCATGTAATGTATATGTTTGTGTATGTTTTATATGTGCATTCATGTGTGTGCGTGGATGGCTCGGAGTGTGCAGTCAATAATTTTATTTATTTTAATTTATTACCTCCATGGAAAACGCAAATGTTAACAATTATTATTTTCTCACTTGAAATCCTTATTTATTTATTTTTTTGTCACATTTAATGTTTATATCTTTTGCATAGTTTATGAAAACTTTATTGATCTTTTTATTTTTTAAATTGTTGTTCTTAATACTTATTATGTATGACTGTATGTTTTCTGAAAAAAAAAAAAAAAAATTGTCAACAAATAACAAAATTAGTCTAGTTTTTTAATTTTTTTTATGTTATACAATGACAATATAATAACTAATTATTTGAATTAACTATAATTTGATATCCCTAATTGTGCTTATATTATGAATGGTAATGTATATTTGGGATACATCCTTAAAAAATAAAAAGTAAAACTCTACAAAAGTCTGCTTGTAAAAAAATACTAAAAATCCGTGGTAGGAAGAATCGAAAACGCCTGTCCGACGCGTGCGGATGCTAATAATATAATCCGACACATCCCGACCGCAGGTTTCGGCTAAGCTGAAGTTTCGGCCAAATTTTTGCCGAAACCAGAATCTTCGGTCGATCACTATGTTTTTATTGATATTTGATTGTAAAAATGTGGAACTCTAGCCCTACGGGAAACCGGATACAAAAAATGTTTTATTGCGCGCGGTAAAAATTAGAGCCTTTAATTATGGTGAAAAGTTTCTTGAAAATCTACGAAAAAAATATTTTTTATAAAAACGCACTACTTTGAACGACGTCACTGGTTCATATGAACCATACAATGATATGAGAGCTGGGAAGGATATCCGGTTTGCTTGCCGTAAACGAACCGATCGTGAGAACTGACAGAGAAGAACCTCTGACGTCACTCGTGGAGTGTTTTCAGAAATTCAAAACTTTAAAAAATCATAATGCTGATAATACGATATTCAAAAAAACATTTTACTTTTGCTTAGTTTAATAGTCTATAATCATTAAGAAAATAAAAATAAAACACTGAACTCAGGGAGTTTGATACAGATTTGCAATTTTTTCTATGATCAAAATGTAAGTTCTTTTCAGTGATATATTATATCACCTCTATGGTTCTTTTATAAAATATGAAACATTTTCAAGGAAATATCTACGTAATATTTTTTTATGAAGGAATGTGCGTCATAGCCTTTCTTAATTACAAAAAAAACAACCCTTAATGATGTCACATTAGAATCCCAAAAAATATTTAGCCATCGTTATGCGAAAATATTATGAATAGTCTTTGACATTTTAAGGTTATGTAACAAGTAACAATGTGGCCGTTCTCAATTAACGCAAAAATTGGTTTTCTAGATAAAATTCGGTAGTTTTTCATCAAACGGGAAAGTGTATCTGATAATATTGCTCCCTTGTTAGGTTTCGTTGGTTTTGCCTTTTTTACAAATACGGGGGAGCTGTTTTGCGGAATGTTCTTGGTGCAGGCAAAATATTCGTTTTCGCGACCGTCGCTAGGGCGCGGGCGGCGTTCGTGTAATCCATACCGCCGCCTACACCATAAGAAACTTCCAGGGGAAGGTAACGGGCGAAATATTATATAACACCATCTCACAAGGGATTGAGAAAATGAATTTTCAAATCTTAAAATAGTAAGTGCATCTTTTTATTTAATTTTATTACAAAAACGTCAGGTCAAACACCCTACTCAAAAAATAAAAAAATACCAAAGAAATGCTCTAAAAATAAAAAATAAAATTTAGACGACACAATCAGGAACTAAATCAATGTATCAGTTTTATCCTTAAAAAATAAATATCATGGATAATCAAAAATATTTGTTTACCCTCTGAAATTAATTTATTTTATCTATATTTGTTGCGAAGGGAGTGTGGAAGTCTAGGCATTTACAGGGCTTATGATCTGTCATGGGCTGGTCTATGTGGCCACTGTAAACACTGTTTAACAGTCATCATTCTGCCTGTATTTAAACATCCAAATTTCCTAAACTCTTCCATTTGTCGACTTTTGTATAGTTAAATAGCTGAACCATTATTATTTGTGTGATTTTCTTCCGGCTGAACCATTTCACTTACCTGGGGTGGTATTCCAAATGCTCTCGCGGCCGTATTATCTCGCATATTTATGTACAAAATATACGAGAAAAACTGGTTTCTCGTGCCGCGAGAGTGGTACTTAATACCTCCCCAGGCAATTAAATATATTTTTCTTAATTTTTGCTTCTTTTTATAACAGTTGGTAAATATAAAAACAGGTATTTTGGTTGTGGTTTTGTTTCGATTCTCAAACGTTCCAGAAAAACAGTTGCAAATAATTATTGTTATATTAAATCATTTAATCTGAATTGTTTTGAGTGTGTACAAGTGTTTGGAGACAGGATAAATTTCCTCCCTAGGAAGTTATTGATATCTTAATTTGTTGCAACCGAGAGGGAATATATGTTTGAGAAGGGAATATGGAAGTCTAAGAATCAACTCGGCTAATGACATGTCCTTGACTGGTTTATGTGGCCACATTCACCATTCTGCCTATTTTCAAACATCCATATTTCCTCAACTCTTCCATCTGTTGACTTTTGTATAGTAAAAAGCTGAAACCTTTTTTAGGAGGATATCCAGTCCGTCTACAACCATTTGGCCATTCTCAAAACGTTGTTGGTTAAATTATTTTAAACTATAATAATTACCCACCAAAAAGTCTTATCTTGGTACCAAAAATACCAAATAAACGCGGTTTTTCAGCATTGAAACGGATTTGCAACGGCTTTTCTGGAATTTTTGAGAATCAAGACCAAAAACCACTACTAAGATATTTGTTTTTTTATTTATCAAAATAGAAGAAACAATTTACTCAATTAAACAATAAAACCGCTACTTTTATGTCATCGGAAATCAGAATAATCATCATCATCATCATTTTATGTCCGGTACCAAAATGGAGCATACGGTATCCACAAACAGCCTTCAGGAAGCTCTGTCGGCTGCCAACTTCTGTGCCTCCTCCCAAGTCAGGTTAACGTCCCGTTGTTCTGACATAAACTGCCGATAAACAGTCAGCAAAGTCAGTAAAGGACGTCGATAATCTGTTGCCTTATAAAGTAGGCTAGCGTGGTTAAGGCTTTTAAGAGGCACCCGCAGTATATGGCCCAGTCAACCGCATAGCCTCCGCTTGATAAGAGTTGTCACTGTAGTTTTTTGCGTCCGTTCTCTTAATACTTCATTCCTTACAAAGTCAAACCACAGCATATACAAGATTCTTCTGAGACATCCATTCTCGAAACCCAGTATTTTGCTGTTTTGGGTCCTAGTAAAGTGCCACGATTCGCATTCCTAGAATAGAATATGTGTTATTCAGGCATTATACTCAGTTAAAACCAAATGCCGCTTATATGTAATCAGAATTACACAAAAGAGATACTTATTTGTAAAATAATGATGAATCATAGATATTTTAGTATGTACAGTGTTTTGACCGAAGCCTCAGGTTTTTGAGCTAAGACCTTATTAAATACAGATGCAGCTATAAATAGGGAAATTGAATAACAAAATTTATCAAAATATTATTATAAAGTCTATGCGTGGTTGATTTATTTATTTATTTACATACATAAGTTAATATTCATTTGTAAACTGCGAAGTCATAAAATATTTATTTATTTACTCAAAGACAGTTTATTTCACATTATTTGAGACATAAGTTCCAACTCCATGGGACTAAAAGTCCTGTATTGAGATGGGAAGAGAAATTAATTAAAACAAACACATGAGTATATCACCACATATATAGAATCAGAAACAAAAAAACTACTTCAAAAAACATATATATGGCACATCAATATGGTAAACAGTAAACTCAAACATTCGGAAAACCATCAAGGAGTTTCTCACTCAAATTCCTCCCACTAAGGAAAATCCAGTCCTTTACTCCTCTCTTGAAAATAGTTTTTGTCCTTGAGAGCTTAATACGCTCTTTCAAAATATTAAGCACTCTCTGCGCGACAAATGAGATATATCTCGGAGCGAAAGTCGTACGGATTTTGGATCTGACATAATTGTGTTAGAAGTTCTTTTAGGTACAGTTGTCTCATATACAGCACCTTCGTGTATTGGAACAATTGTTCTTACGGATATGTTGAAGGATGCCAGAATATTATTCTCAATAATAATTTCTGTGAAATTGTGAGATGCTTTAAAATCGATGCCGCACCTTTCATAGGTTGCGGTGGATTGAGGCAAAGCAAAGCACTCACTTCTGAGAGTGCCAATATCCAGAATATCTCTAAGATAGCAGAATAGATGGCACAAATTTCTCAACCTAGAGTTTAGTGACTGGACCAGAGCCTCCCATCGCAAATTCCTATCAATGATAACACCACGGTATTTTATGGAATCTACCCGTTGCAGAAGTTGGTATGTTTTATCACAGTAAATTCCTTGATTAAGCGTATTACTTGAAAGTGTACTGTTATTCAAACAAAATGTCAGATATTTCGTTTTATCGATTATATCGGGTAGAAGCGGTTTTATAATGTTTCACCCCTTATTTTTTCCACGTAATTCATTGAATATTTTTTTGATCTTGTTAACTTTACATAAATAATGATTTATGTAACCCATTTCTATGTTAAAAAAATACAAACAAATGGTAAAGTGTCCATTGTTATTCTTTGAAATTTGAGCTGTCTTTGTCGCTTTATGCAAATTACAAACGCCATAAAGTGTTCATATTCAAACTGAATTAAAAAAAAAAACGTATTTATTTGAAGTGTGTGATATTAAGTGAAAGCGTCAGTTTTCTTTTATCTGTTAAAATAATAATAAAACATGACTGATAATAAAATCCTGTATTTCGTTGCCAAGTAAGCTTAGTAAGCTAGCCATATTTTAACAGCGTGTGATATTGGCTTTTTACGTTACTTCAAAGAGCTGCGCGGAAACATGACGGAAATGGCCGAACCGCTTCGGGGAGAAAACCTGCGCATTACTGATAAATAGCATTAGCATCGTAAGTTTATTGTAAAATCACAATAGCATTACTAATTAGCAGCTACTAAAAGTTTTTTTTTGTTGTATTGAATATTCAATTTATTAGGGTTTAACTAATTACGGTCATTAAAAATATATAAAAATAAAACTTTACTACCTACACTTAGCCTACACGTCGTGTAGCAGCTCTGTCTCGGATTCAATTCCTGACACGATTGACATGAAATATATATTTAAAAAGGTGATTTTACGCTATAATATTTTATAGTTCCAGGACTGGGATCTGAAGCGTAAGACTGATTGTCTTACCTACATGTTACATTTAAAAAAAAACTAATTACGCTGCGATTGGTGTACCAATTCAGTGCCCGATGCACCATCATGTGCGGAAAAGGAAATGAAAATCATTGTATAGTTGAGCGGGGTTTGGTCTTCGACCCTCTAACTGGTCTCTGTGTCACTATCACACGACCGCACCTCAACTCAATTAATTAATTGCCAATTAACATTGCGAAATAATTCATTACCATTCTGATTTGACAGTGAAGTTTAGCGTTTGAATGATATTTAAATAAATTTAAAAAACTCATTTTTAAAAAAGGAGTTACATTATAACAAGTCTTGCAGCTACTGAGCGCATGGACTGATGATATTCTATACTCCTTTTACAAAATTTGAGTATTTTATGGCTGATAACATTTACATATTGAAGCAAGATTACTTATCGTCTTGCAGCTACAAATTGCATGGACAGGTGAAGTTATGAGAACTTAAAATTACATTAATAAATTTACAAAAAATAGACACTGAGCAGAGAAGATAATTTGTTGATTTATTATAATTATTATTTTTATTCAAAATAAACATTGTATTGATTTATTCAAGCATTTAAATATAAATACACAATTTACATACATATGCAATTGCAATGCTTAAGGCAATTTCTTACTAACCTAGCTACCCAAACCGTTCAATATATAAAATATACATATCTATACTATACAGTACAGGTAGCCAATAATCACAAAGAAATGCCAACAGAAAACTCCGAAATCCTAAACAAATATTTATATTAGTCATGAAACTTATTTTTACGAAAATATTTTTTAAGTTTACTCTGAAGTGGTATAAATTTACCATGATTGAAGTAGCATTTCGTGTTAAGCTAATTAATTTGGGATACTAATGCAATGAAATGAAAATAGCAATGATTGTCTTTATACTGCGCGTGCGTTCCTCCAACCAGCTGTTTTCCCCTCGGCCGGCTTCGCCAAACATGCTTTGGAAAATGGAGAATCATTTCTCGACGCCTCACTTCAGTACTTCAGTTAAGCGTCGGTGATGGCCCCGCTCGCACGCGCCCCGACCGCCTCTCCCGCGATCGATACCGACCATCGCCCACTCTGTGTGTCTTCTGTTTTTGTTATGAATGGCTCCCGTTATGAATCAGCCATATGAGAACAGCAGGTTTATTTTGAAAGTTGATTAGTTCCCGCGCGCGTAGCCCGTCCCATGTAGCACTTTTTCCAAATACGCACACTTGTTTTTTTTAGTTCGTTTTTATTTTATTTTTGGTGTTTGTTTAGTGAACTCGTGAAGAGACCAAATCAGCTGTCGACAGGTAATTACTTATGTGATCTTAAAATTAAATATTTATGCTGATCATAAATAAAACGGATGCCATTAAAACCGCATGCGTGATTTTTCATATTTATTTGCAGCTGAAATTCGTGATCGTCATAAGAAAACATTGATCATTGATTTATATATTTTTATATAACCAGTCAAATTGAAGTAAACGAATGAAATCATGCGCTTTCTGCGTCAGTTTTTCTCGATAATTGTATTATAATTTATTTGTAATGAAGCATTACCTTCGATTTTATCATTATGCAATAAATTATTCTCGAATTTACCACCACGCGGTGGCGGCGTCCTGCTTGGTACACGATAGGGGTTGTTTTTCCTAGACGAAAGGGAACCTTTCACAAGCTTATACCACCTACTGGAACATTTTATACTTAGCTATGAAGCCGATAAAATCCATATTCCTAATGACTCCTAAAACCCGATAACATATTAAATATATTTTGCCCTAAAAGACAACTAGTGCCGAATTATTAACAAATTACAACAGGGATGGAGCATACCTTAAATAAGGGAATATGAAAGTCTAGGCATTTACAGGGCGTATGACCTGTCACTGGCTGGTTTAAGTGGCCACTTTACACAATGTGTAACATTCACCATTTTGCCTATGTTTTAACATCCATATTTCTTCAACTTTTCCATTTGTTGATTTTACTGATGTTAAAGAGCTGAAACCTTTATTGTAGTGAAGAGATTCATCTGGCTGAATTATTTCACATTCTTGGCGACGCCTGAAACCCGAGGGGGTGAAATTCAGTGTTTTGTCTGCAAACATTTGGAAAAACACAAATATTGTTGTACATAATTATGTTTTCAAGATAAAAATGAGAAATCGAGAAATGGATATCAATCGTTTTATTTATTGAACATGATTACATGATATTTTTCTTAAGATACATCGTTAATGTGGGTAATTTAAACTTTTTTTAGTGAATAATGCTTACTGCTTGCCATGGAGCTTCTCGGTACTATCCGTCGTCCTTTTATAGTTCCTGTTGGATATACAGATCAGGCGATTTCCGAAAAAAATTTCAAGGCTTTTAAAAAGTTTTGTAATAATTTCCGCGAATTGAACATTTCCAATCAATTTAATCCCAGTCAGTGAAGTATTCACATCCCTCTTTTTCTTAATCCAGTGAAATGCTTAATACTTACTTCTGGATTACCTTATTTTAGCACGAAGATACCAAGGCTGCCAGATTAGAAAGAAATTTTCTCGTCCGACAACGAGCGGTTTTTCCTTATATGTGGGCACCGCCAAAGAGACTTAAGTCCTTAGATGAGGTATGCGATAGTGATGGACATGGAATTACTTGTCATTTAAGTATAATATGTTAAAAACAACGTAAAGAAAAAAACGTAAAGGTTTTGACAAAACGAAGTTGCAATAATGTAAATGCTTTTTCGAATATTTTTGTTAACTTATACAACGGGCATTCGAAATAATTTACTAATTCATCTAATTTACATAAATGCCCCGAGGGTTTTCACAAGTGTGGTACATAGATAAAGTATACAACGTAAGAAATAAAATATAGCTATTGGTACATTTAAATACATAAGGGTATTAAAATCAAACTAAGAAAACTCCACCAAAAACGGAAAATTACTTATTGATGCCAAAATAAACTGCACATAAAAACCTGCCTACCTAAATAATAGCGTAATTCATAACTGTCTCTAAATCTTGCAAAAACAGATTTCAATTATACAATTTGACACCGTAAACTTAGCATTCTCCATTGAGTTGGTGAAGCATAATAATGAGGAACTTCAGCCCTACGGGAAATAGGATACAAAAAATGTTTTCTTGCGAGGGGTAAAAACTAGGGCATTAAATTGTACTGCAAAGTTTCTTGAAAATGTACGGAAAAAATAATAAAAAATATTTTAATAAAAACGCACTACTTTGAATGACCCCCCTGGTTCATGCGAATCAACCTATGATCTGAGAGCTATGGAAGATTTCCGGTCTGCTTGTCGCCTCTGGACCAATGGAAAGAACTGAATAAGAATAAGCGGAAATGAACCTCTGACGTTACACGCGGAGTTATTTCAGAAATACAAAACTTTAAAAAATTGTAGCGCTGATAATACGATATATAAAAATTTAAATTAAAAGGGATGAAAGTAAGCTGAATGCTGTCGAAATGCGATCTCTCAGGCGAATGTGTGGTAAAACTATGTACGATAGATGCACAAATGTTGAGATCCGTACATTATGTAAGGCTGAGACAAGCATTATCGACAAAATCAAGAAAGGAGCTCTGCGCTGGTTTGGACATGTAGAACAAATGGACAGCGAGAGAACGGCTAAGAATATTTACAATGCGAATGTTGATGGATGCAGAAATAGAGGAAGACCGAGAAAGACATGGCATGACCAAATCCAACAAATACTTAAAGATGGACATGTCAAAAGTCGGAATAATCGGCGCGCGTGCATGAGAAGATGTATGAATGTAGAGGAAGCGAGATCTGTATGCAAAGATAGAGTGTTGTGGCGTTCTATCCTCTCTGCCTACCCTCACAGGGAAACGGCGTGATGGTTTGTTTGTTTGAAAAAAAAAAATTTTTACTTAGTTTCATAGTCTATTAAAAAAATTTACAAAATTAAAAACCACTGAACTTCCTCATTAGAAATCTCATAATTATTTTTTCAAAGTTTTTCGCAAATATCTCAGTAACTCTTTCAATGGAGATTTCTTAGTTTGCTTCTAATACCCTAACATATTTCTCCATATTATTTATTTATTAACGGACACTGTCCATGTATACAATTTATAAGGTTTAAATATTATAATAAAATAATAGTTTAAAACATTTAAAAAAAAAGAAAGAAGCATTGACAAACATAAGGGACATCGAGACAAGATCTGGACTATTTATTTAGTGCTCGTTTAAATCGTTGTAAACTTAAACCAAAAAAGTCCAGATCTTGTCTTGAGTTAACAATACGACAAAGGCGGGTCATTGGAAAATTTAGGCCACAGTTTGTTCTAACTGTCAGAATGTAAAGATGACATGAAATATATAATTATTGTAAAACATTTAAATTAATCAACAAAAAATTTCCAACAAATTATGAAACAACGATGTCTATCCAAAAATATTTTCTTTTCTTGCACAATTAATCTGTTTTACGGAAAATGACCTAACTTCAGGGCTGCAATTATAAAACGCTATCTTCACCGATACATACTGAGACAGCATATTTAACTTTTCTACTATTTGTGCCTCCTCGGTATGGCAAGTTTTTATCTACCGACATGTTGAGACGCGTTTTTATTGCGTTACCTTAGACGTTATGTGATCAAATTCAACTAATAAGTGACGCTAAAACTTTACTCCGCGTCCAATGCTTAATTAAAAATTAAAGTATTTCTCTTTCGTATTTTAAATACGTTTTTGCTATCATAGGTTAAGCTTTTTATCAAAAATGTTCAACCCAAAGCGATTTAAAATTTAAAAAAATCACAATTGAAGCAAAAATGCTTGCTTAAACATAATTTTTACAAGACGTTTGACAATTCCAAGATGGAATGACTTTTCGTTTATCCGTAAAACTGCTCGGTGGATCAAAATTTTCGTCATTTTTAATGAGTTGATATGTGTACCGTGGGGTACTCGAGCCCTCGGTTCATACCGATGTATTTGACTCAAACCTTGAAGATAAAGGGTCGGTAGTGTATCTTCGTAATAGCTCTGAAGAATTTATCTTCAAGTATATCGTCATCGTGAAGGTATGATGTCCTTAACTTCCGATTAAAATCGCGGCTCAGGAGACATTATAATATGTTGGCAAAATTATAATTTACGGCTAAATTAAAAAAGATTTTAAACTTTAAATTACAGCGATATAAATAATTTAAAAATTTCTATGTACCATATTAAAAATCAAGATAAATTGACGATTCAATTTATTTATTAAAAAACAAATGTATTTACACGTACGTATTTATTACCAGGGAATATACATATTTAACACCAGAGCATTTTAATATTAATATGGAGTGTCCACTTGTTAAATTTGTCTGTATCTAACACGGTTAGCCTGTTCTCATATGGATATTTTTTTTATTTGAAATTATAAGTAGTTCTTCAGCAATATTGAGAGAAAATTAGTTACAAAAATAAAACTGCTTATTTACAAATAAATAACTAACAAAATATAACAATGAAATAATAATTCATGAATTAATTAGTAGTTTTATATATCTTTATACTGCTAAAAACACTCTAACTCGAATAAAAAAAAACAGCTTTATAACGTCACTTTTTAATGTACTTTGAAAGTTTGGTAATCTTTGAAATTTGTTAGAAAACGTATTATATTATATTTTTCATTTTATGTTATATTTTTCCAAAGATACTTTAACAATAAATAAAATTGTATTCTCACGATTTATTGAAAGACCTGTTCTAGCAATACAGATTACAAACATACATCCATACACAGTGAAACGCAAATGATAATAAAATAAATAATCAAAAATACATATTTTACTAATTCTATTGGATGCTATTTTTACCTAGCACTAGTGTTGGCTTGAATCAATAATTGTTTTAATGAGATTTTTTCAATCCATTTCCTTATCATTTTACCAATATCTCGTTTATATTAACATTTCACACAATATTGCCTTGGTACAAAATTATTACCAGCTATTAATCTATAATATTAACAATCGATTTAATAAACAAATTTACGTTTATTAAAAATTCTGATTAAAAAAAATATTGCTTTGTCAACATTGAAACAATTCCATTATAAACTTGTCGTTAGTTTCAATGGCTTCTTGTTTATCAATGCCTTTTAAATTTTACATTACAGTAACGATAAATAAAGTAAGTTTATCAATGCGGAAGTTCAGTTAAAACATTTAATTTTACTGCGAAGTTTCTCAAAAATAAATAAAAAAAAATTAATGAAAATTGTTTTCATAAAATCGTACTAATTTGAAACGTTTCAGGTACAAGTAAACAATAAATAATCAATCATAGCGTTCAACAATGTTTGAGTATATCCAAATGCTTGCAGACTGGCTGGATTTCCTCCCTAGGGAGTTATTCATATTTAAACTTATTGCAACAGAGAGGGAAAACATTTTTGAGCAGGGATATGGAAGTCTAGGCATTTACTACCATAATAAAGGTTTCAGCTCCTTTACTACACAAAATTCGACAGATGGAAGAGTTGGGGAAATGTGGATGTTCGAACATGGGCAGAATAGTGAATGTTACACAGTGTGTAAAGTGGCCACCATAACCATCCAATGACAGGTCAAAAGCCCTGTAAATGCCTAGACTTCCATATTCCATTTCAAAAAAATTCAATAGAATTTTTTTTTAAAAAGCTTAAGATATATAAAAATAGAAATAAACGTATTTGTTTATAAATTACCTTAAATCAAAACTATTACTCAATGGGAAAAAGGAAAAAAGAGGAAAGAGGAAAGGAGGAGAGAAATTTAAATTGAAATTTTTACAAATTAACATAAATATTTAAACAGTAGTCAGAATCTTAAACTATTTCTTTAATAGCAAGTTCAAACTTGATTTGGATAATGTGAAAAATGTCAATACAACTGATCTGGTTCCCTAGACTGCAATCTTGGAATAGTTGAATTAATAGCATGTTGCAGAAATTTCTATATGAAATGGCACATTTTTTCTAGTAGTCATAACAGGTATTCGGAATTAAATCGTATTAAGCAAATCAGTGGAGTCTATCGTGCCATTTACTATCTTAAAAAAGATCATTATTTCACCCAGTTTCCGTCTTTTGGATAAACTTTCCAAATCAAGTGCACTCATTAAAAAGTCATAGTTTAAAAATTCTCGACATATGTGGGCCATAGGTGTGTGGTATTAAGCATTATTTAAAAACAAAGACAGTTTAAATATGTCCCGATGTCTGAGTGTTTTCAATCCCGCCTTTATTTGTATTTTATTGAAGAGTTTAGTTTCTAATTTATAGATAAATTTTATACCAAAAACAAAGCGGCATTTTGTTAGGGAATCAATGTGAAAAAGAATCAGAAGTTTATTTATGTATAGTAAATATATCTGTCATCGTTTACTCGTAAACTCCAAAACAACGTGGTATGGCGTATTACGTAACTGTGTAAAAACTGGTTGTGGTTTTATAAGATGCGCAATTATTAAATTATTTTTTCAAGTACCATAATATCTATCATTTATGGTATGGCTGATTTCATGCTACGGCCTATTTCACACCATGTTAAAAACCCACGCAGCACGACAAAATAAAATAAAATGAATTAATGTTTATTGGAATATTTTATTTTGTTTATTTATTTAATGTCAGGTGAATAATGGTTAGGTCATGTGCACATAATGAATGATAATCGTACCCCGAAAAGTATTATTTACCGCCCCGGAAGGCAGACGAACAAGAGGCAGACCAAAATCAAGATGGCTGGATGGTGTGGAAAGCGACATTGGAGCAATCGGCCTGACGAACTGGAGAAAAGCCGCATGTTGCTGAGAGGAATGGGGGCAAATTCTGGAGGAGGTCAAGGCCGACAACGGGCTGTAGCGCCACTGATGATGATGAATGCCAGGCGAACGCTAAAACCAGTACCTACGCCATGTCGCCGACTAATCTCCACCAGATTTTATTATGCAGGATAAATAAATTTGTAATAAATACAAAGGAATATGATAAATATTGATTCACCATAATTTTACCATGGCGTTTGGAGTGGATTTGTAAAGAGGTGTGAAATCGGCCAGAAAGGGAATCAATATTGGTGATGGGAAAAACCGGTTTAAGTCACACTTAAGAAAATCAATAATTTTCATGATCCGATTAAAGAATTATTTGCAAACGCTACTTATGCTAATGATCTGGTGTTAATTCATTTCATATTTTTTATATCTTTTGTATGCTGACATACATACATGTATATGCATATTTTTCTTGTTATTTTTCTTTTTCTTTTTATACCCACGTTTTAATATTGTTTTTTAGTTTTTTAACTTTTGTATATCTAACTAACTCATTATATTGCTTTATTTTATATTGTAAAAGGCCGTATTGTGCCGTACAATAAACAAAATAAATAAAATTAAAAAAATAAAATAAATTACTTAATAAATTTATTAAATAAAATAAAATCAGTTTTAAACGTGGAACTAGATTTTTACGTAATGCTGTATTCTACATCTGCTCGAACATGGACGATATGATTTTTGTGCATTTACTTTAAAAAAATATTACCTTCCATAAGAAATATATGACTTGTTACTTTATTTTATATTATGTTTATAATGACTTTTCACTTAATTTTATATTATTTCTATAAATAGGCAAAAAATTACAGTGGTACTGGTATTATTTTTTTTCCGTACCTCTTAGGATGAATGTTCTACAATAGTTTAAAATACGCATATTTTGAATTATCTGAAAATAAGACGTTTCGCGCCCTATAGGACAGGCACGTAAAAGCAGCCTTCATATACCCGAAAACCGTTTTAAACACCAAAATCAAGTAGTTTTATTTATTTTTTATTTCAATTTTATAAACCTTGATTTTAATTGAATTTAACCCTAGCGCTTTCATTGCCTTTTTCACTGTGAGTTCGACAAATTATATGGGGGACATATGTCGGATATCGTACTATATTCGTCCTCATGACAAAATTGCAATTACACGAAGAGTACCAAAAACATTTATTCACGTGTACAATCTAGTTTCAAAAACTCTTTGTGATTATAAAATTATCACTATCGTTATTTTGAAGAATTACCTAACTCTTCCGACGCCGTTCATACAAGTTACTAAAAAAAGAATTTCATAATCATTTAATTACCACAGCTAATTTCAATGATTTTTTATTTTATCTAGTCACAGTCAAAGGATTGTTAGTACTTAGTAATGTATATAAGTTATAAAGGCAACACTACTTACCGTTGACAAAAGACGGTTTAAAAATAAATACGACACGTATAGCGTTACCGCGCTATACTGTACGCAATGTTTATTAAAAGCGCACTCGCGAGCATGACGTCAAAGTGACGTGACGCTAACTGCGTGCCCTTTTGTTTATACTCGTTTTTAAGCCCGAAAATTATGAACAAACACTTCTTTTTTATACATCGATAGTGTTATCATTAGAATCGTAAAAGTACGCAATTAACATTTAATATATTTGCAATGTTATGCCGCTTTGTGAGAATACCCTGTTATTATCCTTATATCATAATATGGAAACCACCAATAAATTAAGAAAATTAATATAGATATTCAAAATCCTACGAAACATAGTATCCATCTCGTTGATAAAAAATGTGTACTTTGCACTGGTACATTGTGTATTGTCGTACGGTATCTTGGGATGGGGAGGTGCATCACTGTCCTGTCTCGGCCTTCTCGTCAAGTGTCAAAAGTCTGTTCTTAGAGTAATAAATAAAAAATCAATTTGGCTATAGTTCAGAACAACTCTTTAAGGAATTTAACGTTTTGGGCATTAGACAATTGTATGCTAAAACAATAATAATTCATAATCACAATAATAAAATTGAGCACGTCTTAACAGCACACAATATATCAACTCATAGTGTGACGTCACAGAAACAAATTGTACCACGGACGAGAACTTCTTTCGGACAGAGATCTTTTAGCTTTATAGCTCCTAGAATTTATAATAAGGTTAAAGCTATTTTATTCACCCAACACGATGTAACTACAATACAAAAAAATAAAATAACCCAGTGGCTTATCCAGTTAGGAAGAAAAGATACTGAAAGCTTATTAAACTACAATGCAAGGTGAGTAACATTAATATTAATATTTTCTACGACAATTTAAACACTAAACAATACAAAGAGAGGAAGGATAAAATTTATATATATATATATATTTATATATGTATGCGTATGTAAGGGTGTGAATGTATGTGTGTGTATGTATGTATGTATGTGTATGTGTATATGTATGTGTATATATATACATATTTTTATGTATATATGCATGTATATGTGAGAGTATGTATGTGTATGTATGTTTGTATGTGTATGAATGTTTATAAGGATGCACACGTGTGTGTGTGTGTGTATGTATATGGAGATATATAAATAAACATGAATGATAGTATACTTTAGCACGGGTCTTCTACTACTAGACATTTCTTTATTGTGTATATATACACCGCAAGACAAATAAATTTACGAGTTCTCAAAAAAAATTAGAATTGACATATAATGAATTATTCTTGATATTTAATTAGTTTTTTTTATATTGTTTGACATATGTGATGACTACTCGTTATTTCAAGGTTAAAATAAAAAATCTTACTCATGAATTGTACTTAGAAATTGCCATTATATATCAGGTATCAGATTTCCCGAACCTTAGAGACCCATAACGGTTCATTTATGGTCGAGTGTTTGTGATGGAATAATAAAAGACATGTTATTTTTTAATTCATATTTAAGAAGTAGGTTCTTATCGCTTTATTTTAAATTAAAGTATTTTACATTTAAACATATTTATAACATTTAAAAATATTTAGTACTTAGTGAATTCACCTTTATTTTTTATAACATGTAAAATTCTATTATTTAGAGAAGCGTAAAGCGAATCTAAAATTTCTGATGTTATTTCTTCTTCCCAAACTTGAATTAAGTTTTTTTTTAATTCCTCAATGTTTTTTGATTTTTTTTTCCCGACTTTTTTTTTCATAATCGCCCATAAATTTTCTAACGGGTTCAAATCAGGGCTATTCCCGGGCCACGTCAACGATTTTAAGCCAATTTTCTCCTTGAATTCATTGATCTATAAAAAAACAATAAATTATTTATCATGTGGTCACAAAATGCATTAAAAAATATATATATTTGTACTCACAGTGCGGGCTCTATGGCACGGCGCAGAATCGTCCTGAAAAATTGGGTCCGCGGTATACTGCGTAATGTCCTCGATTGTTGGAATAATATGTTTTTTTAACACTTTTTTGTACTGAATGGCATTCATCGTACCCTGTACAAAATTTAGAGGTCCTAAACCGTATGCTGTCATGCACCCCCAAATCATCACGTAGGGTGAATGTTTAACGGTTCGAGTGACGCACGACGGATGATATCTTTCCCCACGTTTTCGTCGAACTATCTTTCTGCCGTCTGGACCAAAAAGGTTGAATTTTGATTCATCAGAGAAAACAACATTTTGCCAATCCTCCAAGGTCCAATTCTGGTGC